>NW_028261382.1:172206791-172381791 GCF_051295495.1 Thamnophis sirtalis
CTCTGTTTGATGTCTCCAATTATATTAATTGTGTCACATCAGAAGAACTATTGTCAGCTCTTATTCTCCTTGATTGTTCCTTACCATTTGATATAGCTTTTCATTTTTTTATTCCTTTGCTTCATTTTTCTGGAGCTTATTGGCAATTTCTTGGTTTCCCTCCTATTTTTCTTTTTATTTTTAAAACAAACACTATATTTCCTTTAATGGGCTTTAGCTTGGATGTTGTTCTTAGTTAATTTTTTTTTTACTTACTGTATATTTGCTTTTGATAATCCTATTTCCTCTTTAGTCCTTACCCGCTATCATTAGACAATGCTTTCCAGGTATATTTTGCCCCAGCTTCTGTATTACAGAAAAAAAAGCATAAATATCTGCTGAATCTAGCTAGATTTTCTATTTTTAAAAAAAATCAAACTTCTTCAGAGCTGAGATGGTGCAGTGGTTAGGGTGCAGTACTGCAGGCCACTTCAGCTGACTGTTATCTGCAGTTCGGCGGTTCTAATCTCACCGGCTCAAGGTTGACTCAGCCTTCCATCCTTCCGAGGTGGGTGAAATGAGGACCCAGACTGTGGGGGGCGATATGCTGACTCTGTAAACCGCTTAGAGAGGGCTGAAAGCCCTATGAAGCGGTATATAAGTCGAACTGCTATTACTGCTATTGCTATTCTTTATGAAGGCAAATATTTCCAAGCATGATTTTTAGTGATATGCTGCCTCTAAACACAATGTTTGTCTAATATTTCCCATCAAATTAAGCCTGTTTCTGCTTTTGAGGTGGTTCACTCATTGTCTCAAACTTAAGTGTACCCGAGACAGGATTTGTTTCCCCTTAAATTATCACTTTCATCTTCTTTTTCTCTTTCAGTCCCAACTTCATTCTTCAGTCTTCTCCGCAAGTTGAGTTTGGGGCATGTTCTCTCTGATTCTTCTTTGCTTTGCTTGGCTCGCATTACTACCCTATCTGAGGTCTGTCTATTCTCTTTATAATGCTTTGAAAATGTGCGTTTTCTTTTCAAAAAACCACTCTTCGGTGCCATGCTGATTGCACTGTCGTTCGCCTTCCAGACTGCTTGATATTCTCCGCTTCAATCCATTACAGCTTCCTTCACTCTTCACTCATTTAATATTTCTATTGGTGTGTTTGTTTAAATGTTACCTGTAACCTTGTTTCTCTGTAGTAGATTTTCTGTTTGACCATATTTAGGTTTTAAAAAGCTACATCGGTAGTTACAATGTATGTTTGAAAAAAACCGTAAAGGATATGAACAAGATTTAGACATCTCCATCACTTTGTTTTCATAATCTTTTACCTTATTCTTTTAATCGTTTTTCCACTATTTCGTTCCATTCAATAAATATTAAACTTCTAAATTTCTGTTATCATTTGCTGTTTTCATCTTCTTCTTCTTTTATATAAATTATTTATTTATTTATTTATTTTCAAAACAAACATATTGTAAAAAGTATATCATCTGGTTACAAAAAGCTTTTGTGCATCTCTTCCACCATCATCAAATATAATTCATATTAATTCAAATATCTCAACTCAAATATTTACTATATTGACATCATCATACCTCCACTTTTATTTGACTACAGTTATTTAAACATCCTTCATCCTTAAGATTCAATCCATTATAGCTTTCTTCACTCATTTAATATTTCTATTGGTGTGTTTGTTTAAATGTTACCTGTAATATTTAGGTTACATTTAGGTTTTAAAAAGTTACATCGGTAGTTACAATGTATGTTTGAAAAACATAAAGGATATGAACAAGATTTAGACATCTCCATCACTTTATTTTCATAATCTTTGACCTTATCTTTTAATCGTTTTTCC
Organism: Thamnophis sirtalis; assembly: GCF_051295495.1. NCBI lineage: Eukaryota > Metazoa > Chordata > Lepidosauria > Squamata > Natricidae > Thamnophis > Thamnophis sirtalis. The sequence continues at coordinate 172,208,635 of NW_028261382.1, forward strand.
ACTATTTCGTTCCATTCAATAAATATTAAACTTCTAAATTTCTGTTATCATTTGCTGTTTTCATCTTATTTTTTTAATAATTTATTTATTTATTTATTTATTTTCAAAACAAACATATATTGTAGAAAGTGTATCAGCTGGTTACAAAAAGCTTTTGTGCATCTCTTCCACCGTCATCAAATATAATTCATATTAATTCAAATATCTTAACTCAAATATTTACTATATTAACATCATCATACCTCCACTTTTATTTGGCTACAGTTATTTAAACATCCTTCATCCTTAAGTATACCAAGATTCAATCCATTATAGCTTTCTTCACTCATTTAATATTTCTATTGGTGTGTTTGTTTAAATGTTACCTGTAACCTTGTTTCTCTTTAGTAGATTTTCTATTTGACCATATTTAGGTTTTAAAAAGTTACGTCGGTAGTTACAATGTATGTTTGAAAAAAACGTAAAGGATATGAACAAGATTTAGACATCTCCATCACTTTATTTTCATAATCTTTTTACCTTATGTTTTAATCGTTTTTCCACTATTTTGTTCCATTCAATAAATATTAAACTTCTAAATTTCTATTATCATTTGCTGTTTTCATCTTCTTAATGTTCTTTCTTTCCTGGGTTTCTATGCATGAAACTCTTTTTTGCTTAAGTTTTGACAAGTTTTTTATGATGCTTACAAAAATTGTTTAAAAAAGTTATTCATGTCTTTATGCCAACATCGAGTCTCATGTTTGTTATTTAATTCTGTTACCAATTTAGTTATTTTATTGGGTTTACATATCTCCTTTTTTCCACTCTAGTCTTAGCCAGCAGTTTTTCTATTTCCCCTTTTGTGGTTTGAAATTGGGAGCCTATATGTGTAGAAATATGTATTTTATTTCAACACCGCTTCTAATAAGTTTAGTTCCATACATAACCTACTTTAATTTACAGTACATCAATTCAACAGTTGCTCCTTTTCTACAGTTGAGTGTCTGGATTTAAACATTTTAAAACAGCTATTCATGATATACTTACTGTGTAAATTTGCACTATAATATTGGGCTTTGTGGATTAAAGAAAAATCTTGAATCTCTAGGTGGACTGCACGGTGCATGCTGCAATCTGCTCAGAAAATCAGGTGCGGGGTTATCCAACTCTGCTTTGGTTCAGAGGTGGACAAAAGGTAAGAAAATTGCAAATTGGTCTTATTTGTGAAATTACAGATTTACTTTTACATGATTGCTGGGACCAGATTACCTTTCAGCCTACCTCAGAGGTGGTAATGAAAAGCTAGCACTGTAGCTGTTGAAGTTAAATCTTTATATTATTGAATCATAACACATGTTAGACAAAGATAAACTTTGTTGTAAGAGTTCCAGTTTTATTTATGCTGAATTTACAAAAGCAATCTTTTCTGAACTCTGGGTTTCACTAGGAAGATAAAAGACATCATAAACCTTCAGGCAAGGTGTAAATGAAGAGGTCTCGTTGGAATAATGAGCTCTTAGCTCTTTTCCTCATAAAGGCCTAATAGTAAGATTGTTCTATCTGTTGAATATATCCTTTAGTTTAAGCCATTTCCTTTATTTCCAAGCCGAGCTGGCGCAGTGGTTAAATGCAGCACTGCAGGCTACTTCAGCTGACTGCAGTTCTGCAGTTCGACTGTTCAAATCTCACTGGCTCAAGGTTGACTCAGCCTTCCATCCTTCCGAGGTGGGTAAAATGAGGACCCGGATTGTTGTTGGGGGCGATATGCTGACTCTGTAAACCGCTTAGAGAGGGCTGAAAGCCCCATGAAGCGGTATATAAGTCTAACTGCTATTGCTATTGCTATTTTCTCCCCTCATCCTTTTGCCCATGTACAACTACAGTCAAAATACTGGTATTTCCCCCTAAAACTCATCTTGATTTTCCTAATGTTTGTTTAGAGCCAATTAAACCACGTTTTTTATTTCAGTATAACTCCTTCAAGTATTGTTTAGCAAAGAATAATTGTCTAAGCACATTCAGATTTTCAAGTTTTTTTTTTAAAACAAATAAGCTAGGAATCCAGCTAAATCAAAGCCATTGGTAAAATAATATATCTATTAGCTATTGTATCCTGCAAAATAATCATATTCTAGTGAGACATTCGAAAACGTTTGCTAAGCTAGCAATAATTGTGGTTTGATTTTTTTTAGGTTGACCAATACAAAGGAAAGAGAGATTTCGATTCTTTGAAAGAGTATATTGAATCTCAGTCAAAAGATTCCAAGGAAGCCATGACTGCTGGCAAACCCACTAAAGCACCAATAACTGAGGTAGGTCTTTGGAAGTTCTTGCATTAAAGGGATTTTTTTTCCTTTCATTAATGTTATTTTCTAAACTAGGGTTCTAGCCCAATTTTTTTTTTTAAAGTTTATTTATATGCCGCCCTTTTCCCTGGGGGGGACTCAGGGCGGCTCACAACCCAAGGGGGAGGGGGAGACAAACTTTTAACATATAAGACAATACATAATTAAAAAACACAACATTCATACCATTCGGGCGGGTTACAGTCTTAGCCCCAGGCCTGACGGGATAGCCAGATTCTGAGGGCTGTGCAGAAGGTCTGGAGGGTGGTGAGGGTATGAATCTTATGAATCTCCACAGGGAGATCGTTCCATAGGGTCGGAGCTGCCACCGAGAAGGCTCTCCTCCGCGTAGTTGCCAGTCGGCATTGACCGGCAGATGGAACTCGGAGGAGGCCTAATCGATGAGATCTAATAGGTCGCGTGGAGGTAATTGGCAGTAGGCGGTCTCTCAATTCCAAATATATTCCTGTATTTGGAAAACCAAAATAGTTCCCCATTTGCACTTTGTTTAAACTACTCACATATTGTATGTATATTTAAATGTAGCAGGTTTACTTCCTGTTGGATGGCAGCAAATTAAATTTCACTGCTTTTTTTTCCCCTCAGTCCTTATCCTTGTGACATCATATTCTGTTGCCAGGTTGAGATACTCAGAAATATTTTCTGCCTTAGTATGTGACCCAGCAAGGTGACAAGGTTGAAATGGACAGATCAGATAGATCAGATGGGATAATAATAAACAAGAATATCCGAAAAGAAGAACCATGGGAAAACTTAGAGATCACTGGACCCAAAAAAGTAAAAAAAGCTCATTAGCATTTCCATAAATTTAAATTTAGTTCTTTTCAACATCTGTTAAGCTGTCACAGCACAGTGGATATAAAACAGGAAAGATGTTGCATCACTGACTTTAAAACAATTGCCAATGTGGGATCAGAATGTTCCAGAGAATCCAGAACATTCTATTTTGCGTTTCGATTATGCTGCTCCTGGAGCTACCAATGTTGCATATTCACAATAAAGGGCTTATAATTAGGATCCTGGGTAAGGCGATTTGATTCTCATCTTCGTTTCTTTCTATAGGGCAAAGTTCTTTCCCTGTCTGAAAAGGATTTTGATAAAGAAGTGGCTAATGGGATCACTTTCATCAAGTTTTATGCTCCATGGTAAGTTTTCAGAGCGGGTATATTGCAAGTATTTAACTTCTGTTTCTCTTTTTATTGTGGAGCATATTCTACCAACCCAAGCTACCCATTTCATTCTCTGGAATTGGAAAATATAGCATAGAATAAGTTATTAATTTTATATATAAGTTAATTGTTTCCTGTTCTTGTGATATCAGTGGAATCCCTGAAATAAACCGAAGTTACCCATAGTTAACTTTTGATAGCTATGAATAATCTTTGGTTACATTTGAATGTTAGATATTAGGCAGAATTGTATAATTTTATTAAAAGTGTAAGGTAGTCTTCTCTGAACTCATCCCACTGCAGTGTTTTAATGTGGTCCTCAGATAGTACTATTTTCCTCAATTATTTTGTTAGCAGTTAATACACTATCTACTCAAATAGTTCTGTGTTACTTCCGTCTCTATTCATAAACCTCAGTGTTGAAATTTTTTCTTCTTGAGTGTTGACATACTGTGTGAAATTCAAGGTTGCCTGTAACATACTTTGCCTGAAGGAGAATTAAGAATGGTTTTTTCCCCCTGTTAACCAGCTGCATGTAACTCAAAGAATTGTTTGTTCCCTCACAAGTACAGGATTTAATTTAGTCTATATCCATGTCAGAAAGTATAGGGCTATATGAGCATTTAGAAGGCTAATTCACGTGTACATTTGTAAAGATTCGTTGCTTGATAATGAATACAGATAGCTTAACTTTGCTAAAAGTAATTGATTGAATCAAGACTTAGTCTTAAAATAATAGGAGTTAATGATGACATTGATTTCATTGGGTTGCTTCTGAATATGTTGGATTCAACACATTACTTTGATAGACTTTCACTGTTGGTATTTTTATAATAATAACATATACTTGAGTGATTTAAGTATGAATCTATAAACTGGTGTAAGATTTGCTCAGGATTCAGTAATTTCATGGTTGATTACAACGGGATCTAAATTTGTATCTGTTCAAGTGGATTGAATCATCCTCTAATTCAGAATAGATCATTTTTGTCCACATATGTAACATTTGTGCCAGTAGTGAGTTTCTATTTTTTTTTTACTACCGGGTCGCTTGTGCCCACATGTGCGTGTATGCACGCAAGGCTTCTGCGCATGCGCAGAAGCATCCGGACAGGTGGGCGGAGCCTCCCACCGCCACCACTACCGGTTCGCCTGATCTGGGCCGAATCGGGAGCAACCCACCTCTGATTTGTGTTCATGTTCATATTGACTGAAGCTTCCCATCTAACCCATCCTAGCAATACAACTTATAATAGGTGAAGGAATACTTAACATTGGGGATTGGGTGTGTATATCTTTATAACTTATAAAGCTATAATGGCATGAAATCCGGCCACATTCTTCTCTGTTCCATATGAACTATTTACATGTTAGCTTAAATATCCATGAGTGTATGGAGGCTACTTTTACTGTTTATTTTAATTAAATATTTACATTAAGCTGAGTAACAGGAAGTTCATCTTATCTTAGTAGCTTTCAATATATATACATGCCCATAATGCGCACTCTGCATGTACAGTAAGCGTATTTAAAAGGACAATTTTATTACCTGAGATAATGATAGGGAACAGATGGCAGTGTACATTATGGAACAGTGGAATAAATTCTTTTTAAGCTGGATATCATGGACATTTAATAATTTACATGTTAAATTCAGCTTCTAACTGCTAGTTTGTAAAAATTGTTTTGTAAGGAGAATATTTTGTATTTGTATTTTTTGTATTTTATTGGTCTTGTATGCCGCCCACTCCCGAAGGACTCCGGGCGGCTTACAATGAACAAGGGAAGGGGAAAATAGACAAATAGACAAACAACAATTTAAAATGCACAACATTCATAGTTACCGTGGGGCTGGCTGCTCCAGTCCCCCAGCCTGCTGGAGCAGCCAGATCTTAGTGGCTTTGCGGAAGGCCGGGAACGTAGTAAGAGTCCGGATCTCCATGGGGAGCTCGTTCCAGAGGGCTGGAGCTGCAACAGAGAAGGCTCTCCCCTGGGAAGTCGCCAGCTGACATTGGCTGGCAGATGGAATCCAGAGGAGGCCTAATCTGTGCGATCTAATAGGTCTCTGGGAGGTAATTGGCAGGAGGCGGTCTCTCAGGTACCCAGGTCCGATGCCGTGTAGGGCTTTATAAGTGACGACTAGCACCTTGAAGCGAGTTTGGAGACTAATGGGTAGCCAGGAATGGAATGCAATAATTTTAGATGCTTATTCCAGTGCTATTTATTGTAGATGCGATCACTCCAGAATTTATGTAGTTTAGATTTTGTGATGTAGCTCAGAGGTCATAAAACTGTTTTAACATTTACTAGAGTCGACCTATGATTCAACAGTTCAAATGAGGAAATTTATAGAAAATCAGATTTTCAAGTGCCATTCTCAATAAACTATTTGAAAAAAAAAATAGAATATATATAGCATTGTTGAAGTATTTCTACCCACTCTCATGGCCTTCCGAAAAGCTATTAAGACCTGGCCAGCCCGGCTTAGATTGGATGCATGTTGTGTCTTTTTAAGTTTGTCGTGTTTTTATCTGTTTTAAATTTTTCTTAATTTCTGTTTCTGTAAGTCGCCCGGAGTCCTCCAGGATTAGGCGGCCTATAAATTTAATAAACAGTTAAACAGTTTCTCTTTTTTTAAAAAAGTATTTCTTACATAACAATCAAAACCAAAATAAATTAGAGAGCCGAGATGGCGCAGTGGTTAAATGCAGCACTGCAGGCTACTTCAGCTGACTGCAGTTCTGCAGTTCGGCTGTTCAAATCTCACCGGCTCAGGGTTGACTCAGCCTTCTATCCTTCCGAGGTGGGTAAAATGAGGACCCAGATTGTTGTTGGGGGCAATATGCTGACTCTGTAAACGGCTTAGAGAGGACTGAAAGCAGTATGAAGCAGTATATAAGTCTAACTGCTATAAAATTTACTCATTATTTCAGGTGTGGACATTGTAAAAACCTGGCTCCGGTATGGGAGAACCTCTCAAAAAAGAACTTTCCAGGGCGAGTAGATGTGAAGATAGCAGAAGTGGACTGCACAGCTGAACGCAATGTCTGCAACAGATTTTCTGTAAGCACAAGGCTAGATGGTATTCCAGTTTGTACTAAATGTTGAAATTCCTAGTGGCCATTAGTTTAGTCCAGAGATGGGGAAAGAGCCGAGGTGGCGCAGTGGTTAGGGTGCAGTACTGCAGGCCACTTCAGCTGACTGTTATCTGCAGTTCAGCAGTTCAAATCTCACCGGCTCAAGGTTGACTCAGCCTTCCATCCTTCCGAGGTGGGTGAAATGAGGACACAGACTGTGGGGGCGATATGCTGACTCTGTAAACCGCTTAGAGAGGGCTGAAAGCCCTATGAAGCGGTATATAAGTCTAACTGCTATTGCTAACTGTGGCCCTTTTATGACTTGTGGACTTCAATTCCCAAAATTCCTGAACCAGCCTTGCTCACCGCTGGCTCAGGAATTTGGGGATTTGAAGTCCACAAGTCATAAAGGGGCCATAGTTTCCCCATCTCTGGTTTAGTCAGTCCTACTGCTTTATTGTTAAATCCATACACTGGGATTTAAAGGGTTTCCTCACACCTGTTATACAAGGTCAACATCAGTGATGGGTTTCAAAAAAAAATTAGAACCTCTTCCGTAGGTGTGGCCTGCTTTGTGGGAGTGGCTTTCTGGCCATGTGACCAAGTGGGAATGGCTTGCCAGTCATGTGACTGGGTGGGCATGGCCAACTTGTAAAATGTGGTGAAACTCACTTAACAACGCTCTTGCTTAGCAACCAAAATGTTGGCTCAGAAACTCTGGTATTTGAAGCACGCAAGTCTTAAAGCTGTCAAGCTACAAGACCCTTGGAACCCTAACCTTTTAGAAAAAAAAACCCAGGGGTGTTCAAACTTGACAGCTTTAAGACTTGTGGACTTCAACTCCCAGAATTCCTCCTCCAGTCATGTTGGCTCAGAAACTCTGGCATTTGAAGCACGCAAGTCTTAAAGCTGTCAAGTTACAAGACCCTTGCACCCCTAACCCTTTAGGAAAAAAACCCTAGGGATGTTCAAACTTCACAGCTTTAAGACTTGTGGACTTCAACTCCCAGAATTCCTCCTCCCGTCATGTTGGCTCAGAAACTCTGGCATTTGAAGCACCCAAGTCTTAAAGCTGTCAAGTTACAAGACCCTTGCACCCCTAACCCTTTAGGAAAAAAAAACCCCAGGGGTGTTCAAACTTGACAGCTTTAAGACTTGTGGACTTCAACTCCCAGAATTCCTCCTCTCGCTCTTCATCTTGATGATGTGCGGACGGGCAGGGGGAGGGAGCTAAATGGCACTGTAGATTTGTGGAACCTCTTCTATAGAAGAGGTTAGAACTGGCAGGAACCCACCCCTGGTCAACATGCTGGAGATCTTGAAACGCCTAAAAAAGGGCAAGGCCTAGTTAGTACTTGGCTGGGAGACTTCTGGGTAATTCCTGGGACTATAGCATTAGGAAATTAAATCGAAGGGCAGAAGATGGACATCTATATTGCTGCCAACGAAAACAGCAGTGATTTAGGTTGACTTAAATATGCCTTAAGCATGTACAGAATCTCATTTAAGGCAACGGGGGGGGGGTGTTTCTGCTATTGAACATATGCTGAATAAAGGGATACGGTTAAAATGATGGGTGTTTTCAGATTTCTTTTTTTTTTTCTTTCTGAAGGTCCATGGCTACCCAACACTCATACTTTTCCGTAGTGGTGAGAAAATAACTGAACACACAGGAGCCAGAGATCTCGACACACTTCACAACTTTGTTCTGGGACAGTCCAAGGATGAACTTTAAAAAAATGTTTAGTTACTGCTTCTTTAGCTGGGTCCAGTAAACTTGGAAGTTGAATCATGGTAACCTTATTGGATTTCCAAGAGTGGTCATGCCGGAAACTGGATGTTCTAAAGCGTGGTACCGTCTGTTCATATGTTTGTATTTCCTATTATCTACTCCGCTAAACTTGAGGGAAAGTTACAGCAGTAACTGTTCAAATTGGGAACTAGTATTTATAGTACTGGTTACAATTAATGAATTCCCACTTGTCCTAGGATGGAAAAAAAATGTGTTTTGAAACAAAAATTAAGAGGAAAACAGCCTACATCAGGACACATTAGTTTCACTGCAAATAACACATTAGTACAATATCAATTGCATAAAATTTGCAGAGTTTCATCTCCTTCGAAAACCAGATTAGAAGAAATTCTAAAGAAAAGCACACAGAAACACAAACACTTAGGAAACTATCCCTGGTTATTTGCTTTCTGTTGTTGTCTCCTCTCATGTGTAATGAAAATTAACGGTACTACCTAGGTCTGGATATTGGGCGATGCTCCCTCTCAGCTAAGCCTCAGCTAATTAAATTCCATGACTTGGCTGTCTTCACATAGATTTGAGGTTCATTTCAATTCTAAACGTCATAAATCAAGTTTCCCTGGGTGAGGATTGTCCCCCTATTTACAACTTGCCATATTCAGATTAGCTAGGATCCATGTTTACATATGAACAAGTACAACTTTAGAAGTCTACGAAAGACCTTTTCTCTTGTCCCAGGTCCACGGTAACAAAGAAATCAAACTTGCTCATCAAATTTTTCTAGATGATAACGTAGGTTTGCGTATTCTCCAGCCCCACTAAATCCTGTTTCCAATTTAGTATGCCCTAAGGGGGAGAATTAAAGCCAAAGACTTTCTTGTGCAAGTAGGGATACAAGATCAAACTATAGCAGCTAAATCTTGATCTATTTTGCATATGGATTATTGCCATCTTTCTGGGACAGAGTTACGGGTCATTGATCTGCAGGTCTATAGAGAGGATATACGAGGATATTTATAGCCATGTCTAGATGCTCTTTGTTTGTATTCTAGTATGTAAGTCCTTCATTTTTTGAAGGCTAGAGAATTTGTCCAGAACAAAGCTGGGGAAAAAAAATCCTTGTGAATTGTGGAAGTTAACTGAAAGGGCTAATCACACGCGGCAGAGAAATCAACACATATTTCTGCCTTAAAGGGAGCCTTTATTCATTTTAAAAACTTAAAGAAGCACAATCTTACGAGCCGGCTAAGTTGTAACTCATGAGTTCCTTGTACAAAATCAAGTGGTACAATTGTTTACACGCTTTCTGAATAAAAAAATTTTTTTAAAAAAACAAAACGCATGGTCTTACTAAATAATACATCAAAGTTAATATATCTGATGACTGCAATAAATTATACCTTTAGCTATTTACAAAAAAAAAATCTTCTTAAAATGCAAAGTAGTCAAAGGGAAGTGCACTTTGTTGAAATTCTGCCTGGGCATTAGAAATAAGGTTCATATACCATTGAGATGTATTTTTTTCTCACATTAAGAATATGCCCCGTTTCCATTAGTAAAATGTAAAGCAGTTCTTACTCATTTCCATCTTGCCAACTTACATTATTCTGAAGAGCAATCAGGTAAGTGTCTAATCTTCTTTAGTCAACTTGGTACAATTCGTTTTCTTTCCCATTTCAGGAAACCAGATTTTTTTTTAAAAAACAACAACAACAACATGTAGTTTGAAACTCCTCAATTCCTCCATGTGTCCATTGGAGTTGCATGTTTTTTTGTCTAAGGAATAGACTCTGGGTTCATGTGCACACTTGGTCATGGTGATGCCAAGACACTTAAGAAAGTCAGAATTAGCAATAGGGTGTAACTGTAGAAAATGCCTTTGAAAATAACACAGAAGCATCTTCCTATCTGATAATTTTGCCTCTAAAATACCCCCTTCTTCCCAAAATGGTAGCTTAACCAAGGTTGTCCTAATCTGATTATTAAGAGGCATATGTAGTTTTATTTGAAAGGACAATGTACAAAAGCTGTCTTTAGCTTCTAAAGGAAGCAGTTAGCAATAATAGCAATAGCAGTAGACTTATATACCGCTTCATAGGCCTTTCAGGCCTCTCTAAGCGGTTTACAGAGAGTCAGCATATTGCCCCCAACAATCTGGGTCCTCATTTTACCCACCTCGGAAGGATGGAAGGCTGAGTCAACCCTGAGCCGGTGAGATTTGAACCGCTGACCTGCTGATCAGTTTAAGTGAAACAGTTCATCAAAATAGAAGACATTTTCCTGCAGTAGTTTTCAGGCCTTGCATATTTAGTTTCTATGCTTTAAGGGTAAGCAAAGATAGTTTAACTTCTACGTGATTGCAATTTCAACTTAAAATTGTGCTTTTTATTTCTTAAGACTCCTGTTTTCTTCTTGAGATATTATCCAAAATGTGAGGGACACTCAATTGAGTAAGGCTGAAATGTAGCTCAAACATCAGGTTATTTTGGTCATATCGATTTGTATTCGTAGGATCCATATTTAATCACTTGCTTTGGCCTACTTAAAATTACCAGATCAAAAAGCAATGCGTGTGCAAATACTTAACAGAATTCTTTGCTTTTCATTATTCTTTCTTAAGGCACAAATGCTGTTCCGGAAGCATTAGATGTTCCTTTTTTTTTTGCTGCGTCTTGTAAAGGTAGTTTGTCAGTGACACCCACAAGCTCTTACCACCATATTTCTGTATTTTTTCAAAATGACGTTGGAATTGTCATCAAAGTAAAGAACTGAAATTGCGTTAAGTTTTGTAGGAGCACAGCATGGTTTAGGAACGTTCTCTGGATTCATTAGGTGAACCTGTTTAAAGAAATGGATAATATTACCCGTAATTTCAGCATGGTCCTTTTTAAACTGCAGTTTTATCTGAGACATCTCAGATTTAGTTTAGTTTTAGTTTTAGTTTTCCCTTTATTTGTATGCCGCCCTTTTCCCTGGGGGGACTCAGGGTGGCTCACAGTTCAAAAAGGGGAGAGGGGGAAGGACAAACAATTTTCCAACATGAAGACAATACAACATATTAAAAAGAAAACACAACAGTCACACAATTCGGGTGGAGTTAGAATCTTAACCCCAGGCCAGCCGGGACAGCCAGATCTTTAAAGCGGCGCGGAAGGACTGGAGGGTGGTGAGGGTCCGAATCTCCACGGGGAGTTCGTTCCAGAGGGTCGGAGCAGCCACCGAGAAGGCTCTCCTCCGGGTAGTTGCCAGTCTGCACTGGCTGGAAGATGGAATTCGGAGGAGGCCTAATCAATGCGATCGTATCGGTCTAGTGGAGGTAATTGGCAGTAGGCGGTCTCTCAAGTACCCAGGTCCACTACCATGAAGGGCTTTGGGACATGTTTATCAAGTTGACCTTTATGTCTATCTAGCCACCTGTTCTGACCCCTCTCGTTCCACACCAAAGCACACTCAGAGCCAGAGATAAGTTACAGCATTTAATTAACAGACAGACAGGTCCTTGGCAGCAAACCGGCACAGACAAGCTTGGGCAGCAATAAACACAGATAAGGCTTGGCAGCAATCCAGCCTGCCAAGCTCACGCAAAGTTCTCCGATATTTGATTCTGTGTTGACTTCTGCAAAGAGGGGCACGTGCACAAGTAGCCTTTTTATAGTCTGGAGAGGAGCCTAGTGACCACCAGCTGAGTGCAATCACCTCCTGTAATTGCATAATTGTTCCTGATGCCTAGTAGCTCTTCGATGGCGTGCATCCAGGAACAACTCACTACTGGCTTCCGGCTCCCTCTCCCTTGTCTCCTCCCCACTGGTCCAAGGCTCAGGTGCCTCCTGGTGGCCAAGCAGCCTCTCTGCGCCCTGCTCGGAGTCGGAACCCTGTCCAGGGTCCTCCACATCCTCCAGAGCTGACTCAGAGGGCCCCTCGCTGTCGGAGTCTGGTGGCAGCTCCAACGGCTCCTGCTGGGCCACAACAGCCACCCTATGCTCTTACTCAATTTTGCAAGCCCATACTATTATTTTTAGCTACTTACAGGGAGGTGCAGTTACACATTTTCATGCAAAGTTCATGAAATCAGAATTTGCCCATCTGAAGTATCCCTCTGCTTTCTATAATCCTGCTAGCATTCCTACCACTAACATTAATGAATTAATTTATGAACGCCAAGTTATCTTCCTATTTCCATGTAAGTTTAAGTCTAAGCCAAGTCTCAGTCCAACATGCTGGAGAAATCAGTTATGCAACAACTTCAGGAGGAAACACACAAGTTTAAATCCTTCAAAATAATTAGTTGTAATATATATATATACATATATACTCACCAAAGTTTGCACAATGGCATGATTTGTGGCATTCATATGAGCATTGAGAGGGAAAGAGCATTCTCCGTCACAGTAGTTTGCTGCATAACCCTTTGGTGCAATTATCCAATCCTTAATAAGAATATAATATGGGTTAGAACTCAGGTTAATTAATACATATACCGTATATACTCGAGTATAGGCCGACCCGAATATAAGCCGAGGCACCTAATTTTACCACAAAAAACTGGAAAAGTTATTGACTCGAGTATAAGCCTAGGGTGGGAAATGCAGCAGCTACCGGTAAATTTCAAAAATAAAAATAGATACCAATAATGTTTTTGAATATTTATTTCAAAGAAAAACAGTAAACTAGCGGTGTATTCAATGAAATACTTCACTCACCTCATGATGCTGATGTCCCGCTGTGATGATGATGTCCCGTGCAGCCGCGGGAGTGATGTCCCGCCTCCTATGACACACGGCACAGTGATTCCTATCATTGGATCACTGTACTAGAGGAGGTGGGACATCGCTATGTGGCTGCTTGCCATAACAAGGAGGAGGTGGGACATCGTTGCAGAGCGGCAGGAGGGGGAGGAAGGGGAATCGTAAGACAGCCCTGCATTACATTAGAACGTGAGGAGGGGGGATGGTGCGGTGCGCGCTGCGCGGCAAACTGACACAGAGGGAGGGGAAACTCACAGGGGTGCCGGGCCATTCACGAGCCTCACCCAGCGGCATGGCCCCGCCCCTTTTTCTCCTCCATTTCGGGCAAATTTTTCACTGACTCGAGTATAAGCCGAGTCGGCTTTTTTCAGCCCAAAAAGTGGGCTGAAAAACTAGGCTTATACTTGAGTATATACAGTAACAGGAACACTGAAATCAGTGTTTCTCTATGAATTTGCAGGATGTTATAAATTTGTTTACTGTGCCTTGAATTTTAGACAATATGACCAAATAATTTCCGTTGCCTTTGTGTAATATAAAAGATCAATGTGATAGTAAACCATTCTTTATAACATCCTGCAAATTCATAGAGGGTTTAGAGTAAGAGTTTAGAGTAATTTATTTATATGCCGCCCTTTTCCCTGGGGGGACTCAGGGCGGCTTACAACTCGAAAGGGAGGGAAACAAACAATTGACACATAAAACAATACATCATTAAAAGCACGACATTCATACTATTCGGGTGGGTTTGTTACCGCCTATAACTAAAATTTGCTCTTCAACCCAAGTGAGGTTTATGACAAACGTATCACTGAGCAGGATATTCAAGAGTATTTCCTTTCTCCCTGCATGTTCTTCTGTAGAACTCACACAAATCTAATCATCTAAAAAGAAAACCAGCATCAATAACCCAGGTAGTATTTTAAGGCCACATTTAAGACAGAAACATCACATACCTGCCATCCCAAGTCTTGGAAGCTAACATAAAGCTCATGTTTTCTGCAAGCGGTTTTTAAGTCGCTGCTGTTGTAATCTGTTAGGAGGTATTTAAAAAAAAAGCTGTTGGACATTGTAAGTTGATGGAAGACGCTATAGTTCTTAAAGCAAGGGTGGGCAATTTTTAATAGGCAAAGGTGCAGATAGCACATGGAAGAAGAGCCGAGGTGGCGCAGTGGTTAAGGTGCAGTACTGCAGGCCACTTCAGCTGACTGCTATCTGCAGTTCAGCGGTTCAAATCTCACTGGCTCAAGGTTGACTCAGCCTTCCATCCTTCCGAGGTGGGTGAAATGAGGACCCAGACTGTGGGGGCGATAGGCTGACTCTGTAAATCGCTTAGAGAGTGCTGAAAGCCCTATGAAGTGGTATATAAGTCTAATTGCTATTGCTATTGCTATGACAAAAATCATAAAAAGCTACTACATAAATGGGGCACTGCCACACACACACAATTTTCTTGCAGGAACTTTTAAGAATCAGAAAAATAAACATTGTTTATAACTCTGAAAGCATAAAAACCATAGCCTCAGCATTGATCAGTTTCCTCAGGATGCAGGCCCACAAAAGCGCGATTAGGGTTAAGGTAAGGGTTAGGGTTAGGGTTAGGCTCAGGGTTAGGGTTAGGGTTATTACGTTGTTTTCACGTTGTTTGTTGAAGGCACGCTTTTGTCAGTGCGCTGTTGTCAGCACGCTGTTGTGGGTGCGATTCCGACGTCACGGTTTTCTCACCGCGGTTTTGTCGTGCACGCATTTGTCGGTGAACCCCTTTTCAAACTAATCAATTTTATTAAAAGGCATGAGCTTTTGTTAATTACGCTCCCTTCTAAATCGGTCCCTGATTTCCTCCATCACTAGGAAATTAAGGTGTTCAGGAGTATTTCTGCTTGGAGTTGAGTTACAGACAATTGAACTTGGTGTTCTGCTGTCTTCCCTGTTTGTTTTATCCCAGAACGTGTTTCCGTTAGCTCAGGAAAGTGGTTTATGGAGACAGCAAGATAATTTAAGGAGGAGCGCTTATTACTTTATTGGCTACAGCAAAGCCTTTGTGTAGATCAGAACAGAATGTGGAATGCATTAAAGCTAATAAATTTGCCAGAGAGCTTGATTATTGTTGTGAGGAATTTTTAAAATGAACAAAAAGCTACTGTAAGACATGAATGTGGGAGCAACGAAGTAGTCCTGAATGGGGAAAGAAGCAAGACAAAGATATTTTGTCTCCATAACTTTTAATATATTTTAAGAATGGCACAGGTGACAGCTGAAATCAAAACTGGGGACTGGAACACTGACAATTTGAGATGTGAAGCTGACATTAATTCTTCAACTGAATGTTAAGAAACTTAGATGGCCTCATTACGAAAGTAAAAAAAATGAAAAAAATCTGGGATTATGTGAAGTATTGCGATGACGCAGATAATGCCATCATGCTTTGTGAATTCCGAGTTGACCAGGAAAATATGAAGATGATATTTAATTTTGTTTGGGCTCAAGAATTAATAATAGAGAAAATGCTGGATGAAAAAAAGGATGAATACACTAGCATGGGAAATTTATATAAATTCATGAAGAAAAAGGATATGTAACAACAAAGATCACAACAGCCATGGTAATTTTTTCCTCAGTAGTTAAGATATGAATCTGGAAAATGGTCATTCATTAAGACCAGGAGAAATACATTTGGCTTCTCCAATTAAGGATTTTGAGTCCATTAAGATTACCATAAACTGCAACAATGAAATTAATGAAGACAAGTTTGACTGTTCCTTAGAGATAATTATGAGGGAATCAGTCCTTCAAATTCTTTAGAAAGTGATTCAAGCAGATGATAGACTAAGGGAAAAAAATGAGTGTACTTGGCAAGATTGAGAATAAATGAAAGATAGAAAGTAAGGTTTGAGACAGGTTGAGAAATCAGCAGTTGTAGATAAAATCAGTGGCAGGACTGAATGGAAGATGTATAACAAACAATAACTCTGGAAGAAAATAACCCAGTTTCTAAGTAAGATTTAATCTACGTTTCTTTAAAAGTGCACACAATTATCTATTTCTTTTTAAAAAACAATATAATGTAATAGTGAAGGTGCTTTTTTTGCTCTTTTTTTGCCCTCCCTGGCCCCCTGCAGGACACCCAAACCAGTGGTGGGTTTCAAAAAAATTTCAAACCTACTCTGTGGGTGTGGCCTCCTTTGTGGGAGTGGCTTGGCGGCCACGTGACCTGGTGGGAGTGGCTTGTCGGCCATGTGTTCTCTCTCTCTCTCTCTCTCTCCCTCTCTCCCTCTCTCTCTCTTTCCTTCCTTTTGTCTCTATGTCCCTTTTTCCTTTTTTCTTCCATCTCTCTCTCACTTTTTCTTTCTTTTTTTCTTTTTTTCTTTCTTTCTTTCTTCCTTTCTTTCTCTTTCTCTCTCTGTGTGAGTCTGTGTGTGTGTGTGTCAGTGGTGGGTTTCAAAAAATGTTTGGAACCTCTTCTGTAGGTGTGGCCTGCTTTCCGGGTCCACTGGTGGAACCTCTTCTAACCGGTTCGGTAGATTTGACGAACCGGTTCTACCGAACTGGTGCGAACTGGCAGGAACCCACCTCTGTCCCAAACCCTCTGCACACCCCATGTTTTGTGGAAAAGGGGGCATGCAGAGAGTTTGAGAAGCCTGCAAAGTGCTCCTGGGGGCCAAGGAGGGCAAAAATGTTACACGTCGGGAGTTTGGGAGGCACAAAACGGGCCTGTTTTTTGCAAAAATGGGATGTGCAGAGGGTGTGGGTAGCCTGTAGAGTGCTCCTGGGGCAGTGGTGGGTTGCTTATCCCGTTCCAACCGGTTCGGCCGGCGGCATCCTCGTGTACGCGTGTAGTTCACACATGCGTTGTAGCGCCTGCGCGATGTTCCAGCTGCTCGCGGAGAATCGTGCAGGTGCTGTATGTGCCATCCAGCTGCTCGCAGAGAATCGCGCAGGCGCTGTATGTGCCATGTGCCTGCGTGGAAGCACAGAAGCCTTCAAAGACCGGTTGGTCGGCGGAGCGCGGGCGGGTGGGCCCTTCGCCGTTCCCGGAAGTTACTTACTTCCGGGTTCGCCGACCAACCGGTTCGTTTGGGACAGCCGCAAACCAGTTGAAACCCACCCCTGTCCTGGGGGCTGGGGAGGGCAAAAAATGAGCAAAAAAGGCCCGTTTTTTGCAAAAAAAGAGGGGGGCATGCAGAGGGTGTGTGAGGCATGCAGAGTGCTCCTGGCGGCATGGGGGGGCATGAACGACCCCATTTTTGTGAAAAACGAGCCCATTTTTTGCTCATTTTTGCCCTCTTCATCCCCCAGGAGCACTTTGCAGACCTCCCAAACCCTCTGCGCCTCCATTTTTGTGAAAAACTGGATGCGTGGGGGGGCGGGGTTTCAGGAGGCCAAAAACGCTGTATTCAGTGTATAAGACACACCCAGATTTTCACCCTCTTTTTTTATGGGGGGGGGAAGGTGCGTCTTATACTCCAAAAAATACGGTATGTAGGTTTATTGTTAGATTTATATGCCACCCTTCTCCCAAGGACTGTAAATGATGCAGGAGGGGGTGCACAGGTAAACCCACCAGTGGCTGGCCAGGTTAGGTGGTCTTAATAGAATGGACCTTATAAATTCATATTAGCTTGGCTTTTCATTCTAGTGCCCTGGAGTTAAGAATGTAAGAGGTTACCTGTGATACTGGATGTCCTGGAAACACTTTGTGGTTGCGTGGAACGGTTTCTGTTCTGGTCTCTGCGTCTGCTGGGTGCTGACCTCACAGTCCGAACATGAACTTCACTTACTTTAAAAAAAGCCACCATGAAAGGCTGTTTATCATAAGGGCCATCTCGACCTATTAGTCCTGCTTCTCTAGGGTTTATGCTGAGACCTATAAATTAAAGGTAAAGGTAGCATGTCATATAAAGAGCACAGTGTTTCTGAATAGCTCTTTTGAGTCAAGCAGATGTTTCCATGCAGGCAACATCTCACTGACCCTCCTTAATTTCCCCCTGCTTGTTCTTCCTATTCAAAAGCTATTATCATTCATTTATTTAAAATTATAATAGGAACATGACAGTTGAATCAAATTTCTTTTTATTTCTCACAATTCTTTAATTCTTGCGAAATGAAAAAAATCAGGGATTATGTGAAATATTGCGATGACGCAGATAATGCCATCATGCTTTGTGAATTCTGAGTTGACCAGGAAAATATGAAGATGATATTTAATTTTGTTCTGCTCAAGAATTAATAATAGAGAAAATGCTGGATGAAAAAAAGGATTAATACACTAGCATGGGAAATTTATATAAATTCATGAAGAAAAAGGATATGTAACAACAAAGATCACAACAGCCATGATAATTTTTCCCTCAGTAGTTAAGATACGAATATGAAAAATGGTCATTCATTAAGCCCAGGAGAAATAAATTTGGCTTCTCCAATTAAGGATTTTGAGTCAATTAAGATTACCATAAACTACACCAATGAAATTAATGAAGACAAGTTTGACTGTTCCTTAGAGATAATTATGAGGGAATCAGTCCTTCAAATTCTTTAGAAAGTGATTCAAGCAGATGAATCCTGCATTATTATTTTTTTAAGTCTTGTTAACGCATAATTGGAATCAATTAAATCACCTAGTAACTGCATCATAAGCCTGGATATGTTGGATTTGCAAAGGTGACAATCAATAAACCTCAGTTTAAAAATATGAATACAGAGCAGAATTAAGAACAAAACCAACTAAGTTGTACCGTGGATTCCTGCAATATTTGAATAATGAAATGTAACACGAGACCTCCCCCAGCAACACGTAAGTTAAATTCTATAGCAGAGGTGTCAAACTCATGTTGTTACGGTGTCATAGCAATAGCAATAGCAGTTAGACTTATATACCGCTTCATAGGGCTTTTAGCCCTCTCTAAGCGGTTTACAGAGTCAGCATATTGCCCCCAACAACAATCCGGGTCCTCATTTTACCCACCTCGGAAGGATGGAAGGATGAGTCAACCTTGAGCCGGTGAGATTTGAACAGCTGAACTGCAGAACTGCAGTCAGCTGAAGTAGCCTGCAGTGCTGCACTCTAACCACTGCGCCGCCTCGGCTCTACGTCATCACATGACGTATCGCGACTTCGCTAAACCAGGCGTCGGGGTGGCCAGCATGTGACGTATCCGGACCAAAGGCCATGTGTTTGATAGCCCTGTTCTATAGCTTTATCAGATGTACAGACTGACAGAATCATGCAATATTTTACATCGTATCCCCACTGCTGGTCTACAGAAAAAAGCGGTGTGATTTCTGATCCCGTCAAGAGAACTCATTGAAAGTCCTGACTCTCTCCTGAAAGGCCTATGAAGCGGTATATAAGTCTACTGCTATTGCTATTGCTCCTAGGCAATGGTTCAATTACCCTACGTGTAGTAGTCATTCCTAGAAAAAAGTACTTTCGGGGGAGTTTTTCAACAACCACCAACAATATTCACGCGCCAGGAATTCTCAGTATTTCATAACTACAAACATGGGATAAAATAATCAAGAAGCTTTCAATCTGTGCTGTTGGATTCACAGCTGTGGGTCTGCATGAGCCAGAAAAATCATAACTTAATGCTTATAAACATAGCTTCCATTTAATGATAAGGTCATTGGCCAGATGTTTAAAATATGTTAGTCTAATACCTACCCTCTCTAGTCACCACACTCATCTGGAGTCCCAAATTATGCTGGGGCTTTATCACCCACATGTTGCTAGTAGCAGTGATGTCAAATTCTAGCCATCCTTCTTCTGAGGCCCATACTATTCGGGTGTCCAGCATAAACAAGTTTGAATTTCTGAAGGAAGAAAACAAAGGGGGGGGGAAATAGTTTAGGAGTACAAAAAGGATTGCATTCAATACTGAAATCATTAAAGTAATGGGAAAAAAATAATTCCGTTGTGTATCACTTTTATTTTATCCAGCTCTTTAGTCCTACTTTTATAAGAATGGAATCATTATCATATCTAGATTGAAAAGATTCAGAAGACTAATAATGTAGATCGGGGGGGTCAAACTCCCGTCATCACGGCGGCATCACGAGACATATCGGGACTTCCCCCCCCTTCGCTAAACAGGGTGTGGGTGTGACCAGCATGTGATGAATCCGGCCCATGAACCAGGAATTGGACAGTTCTGATGTACATATAAACTCAAATTGTTTTCTGACATCTAGTTGTCGACCAGAATTTACAACTCTGATATGGTAGCCCAAAATTATCTTTAATTTCCAAATGAGTCTCTACTTAATGCTTAGGATTATAATTATTTTAATTAACAAGTATTTGTTATATCATTTCATTATATTATCTCTAACCTGGTATGTTATTAATATAGTACAACACACCAGATTAGAAGATATGCAATTAGCTCTAGGCTTTTACAAATTAAGGGAACGGGAACAATGTATGAAGCAAATGTATAGAGCTGGAACAAGACATGTCTACTTTCGTGATTCAAAAAAAATGTTTCAGATTTTCTCTTGCAATATGGCAAAGCATCTCCTTCAAACAAATAGCAGAACTCAAGCAATTAATAGATTCCTTTTCCTCACATTGTTATATACTAAGTGTGGGAAATATTCTTCCCATATTTTATGGGAAATGCTCAAATGTCTGAAACTCATATTCTAACTGGTTCTACCGAATAGGTGCGAACTGGTAGGCACCCACCTCTGGTCCTTCCATTTGAATTACTATAGCATGCATACTTAAAACACCTCCAATTGCAGACTTCAGCTAACTAGAGAAGTCAAGGGGTTCTATAGATTTCTCCCCAGCACCTTTTTTTTTTCTTTTTGCCCTACAAGGTGGTTTGTGTGTGTGTGTGTGTGTGCACGTCTGTAAACACAATTTTTACTTGCAGTAAACCTCTATAAGAGTAAATAAGGTCAGCAAACAGATGATCTAGAAAAAAACCAGCTCTCAGTCTACCTAAGCAAGATAGATGTGCTGCTAACACAGAAATCATTTATTTCTGGAATTTCCATCCCACGTTTCTAAGACCACAAGGTTCTCAAGAAAGGAAAAATTAGCTCCAGCATTGAAAGAAGAGTGTTCATTTGCTTTTTTTTAAAATAAATATCAGCCCTACTTACTATTTTTAACCAATATATCTTGACTTTATATCTACAGCATTCATGAGACAAGTACTTTGCAACTGATTACAGTATTCCCAACAGAATCTGAAATTTCTTTTTCTATAATTCTGTTTAGGGCTGTTGGAAAGAATCCTGAAGCTGTTTTATTTTTATTTTTTTTAGCACTGACTGTGTAATGACATTTTATGTAATTTGGAGAACAGTTGGTTTTGCTGGTTTAATAAGTCCACTGTCAGACAAAAATAATTTTCCTCCTTCTCATAGACATACAAGCAATAAAAGTTTTAGGGAGACACTCAAAAAGCCTTTTTTCCCCCTCTTACTGTTACTATCCAATCAGTGGTGGGTTTCAAAATTCTTTAGAACCTCTTCTATAGGTGTGGCCTGTTTTGTGGGAGTGACTTGCCAGCCATGTGACCCGGTGGGAGTGACTTGTCAGCCATGTGACTGGGTGGGAGTGGCTTGACAGTCATATGACTGGGTGGGCATGGCCAACTTGTAAAATGTGGTGAAACTCACTTAACAACGCTCTTGCTTAGCAACCAAAATGTTGGCTCAGAAACTCTGGCATTTGAACCACGCAAGTCTTAAAACTGTCAAGTTACAAGACCCTTGCACCCTAACTCTTTAGAAAAAAAAAACCCAGGGGTGTTCAAACTTGACAGCTTTAAGACTTGTGGACTTCAACTCCCAGAATTCCTCCTCCAGTCATGTTGGCTCAGGAACTCTGGCATTGAAGCGTGCAAGTCTTAAAGCTGTCAAGTTACAAGACCCTTGCACCCCTAACCCTTTAGAAAAAAAAACCCAGGGGTGTTCAAACTTGACAGCTTTAAGACTTGTGGACTTCAACTCCCAGAATTCCTCCTCTCGCTCTTCATCTTGATGATGTGCGGATGGAGACGGGGGAGGGAGCTGGAACCGGTTCTAAACAGCACTGGAGATTTGTGGCCCCTCTTCTATAGAAGAGGCTAGAACTGGCAGGAACCCACCCCTGTATCCAATGCTCTAGTTGGTTTTTTTCCCAACTAGTCAGGTATATTTCTTTAAATTCAGGGAGAATAAACAGACCTTTTTTTTTTCAATCTGTTGAGTTTGAAACAGAGACCTTCTTATTTTAATTACCTTTTAAAAACTGCAGGTTTTGGCCTGTCTTCAAAGATTACCGTTACCCAGGTGCTTAACAGGACCATTACACATCAACAGCAATTTATGGAGCTATTAATTATCCTTACTCAATAAAACTTTCCTCATGCTCAACTTTTTTTGGGGATGTTTACTATTCTTCAATGACACATTGACATAACAGTCTAGACTCTGCACATTGGTAACCTCAGGCTTCTTTTTAAAAAAGAAAAAGCCTGCAGCTGTGACAGTTATATATGTATGTATCTTTCCTAGTGTGGTTAAATTTGATGAGTTGATTAATTCTGTAGATATTTTGCTCCATACGTCACTGATATTTCCCCCTCTTTCCAATGCTATTTTATGAGGAACCTTCCATTTCAAGCAGGCCTCTGAGGATGAAGTGAAATGAAACAATCCTCAAATAATACATTTTCAGAAGTAGGACATTTTCTGCCATCTTCTACTTCTGAGCTTTTTCTGAGTTAGGATCACAGGAAACTGCCTTCTCGAACTGAACAGTGATTCAGATATGAAAGCAAAAAGGTTCTTTGACTCAAAGGAACACACAAACACAGCATCTGTCTGTAACTTGTGAAAGCAACTGTGTCTTTTTCGGAGATTGCGTGGCTTCCTTTTGCAGCTGCTGTTTCCTATGAGTTAACTGAAATGCTCTAACTGTAACTGCACTCAGCTGGTGGTAATTAGGCTCCTCTCCAGACTATAAAAGGACTGCTTGTGCACACGCCCCTTTTGCAGAAATCAACACATTAACTAATGTTGGAGAACAGTATTGTGAGCTTGGCAGGCTGGATTGCTGCCAAGGCTTATCTGTGCTGGATTGCTGCCAAGGACCTGTCTGTCTATTAATAAATTCCGTAAAGTATCTTTGGCTTGGAGTGTTTTGGTGTGGGACGAGGGAGGTCAGAACATAGGCCAACCATGGATAAATCCAAGAAAAGAAAAGTTTCCGAAGAAAACAGAACATTTAATTCAACTACATATGCTAGTTTTGTAGCTGCTCAGGAAATAGTCAGGCATGGGAAGGATTTGTGGCTCCGGGGTGGGTGGGTTCTTTTCTGTGGGAAATGGGTCCAAGTGGCTCTTTGAGCATTTAAGGTTGCTGCCTCCTGATCTAGAAGATTCTTCAATAGCAATAATCACTCATGATGTGATTTTTGTTCCGCGGATGCAGGCAAATAACCGCCGTGCTTGCTTACAAATATGAGCGTGAACAACAAAAGCAATGTATAATATTTTGAATGAATGGAGAAATATAAGCTATCTGAACAGAGATGTATTTGCGGTCTCCTATAGCAAAGTTCTGAGTTTCTTTTTTTTTTTTTAAATATGTTTATTTCCATTTCATTCCATACAATCACATGTATACTGTGCATAACCGGGGCATATAACATTGAATAATAAACATAGCCCTCCCTTTTATAGACAATACCCCCCAAGATACAAACCCAATATACCACCTTGACCCACCATACACCCTTTCTTTCACCCCCCTCCAACTTTCATTCTTCCTTCCAACATTCCCCTCTACTTCCTACTTCCCCTCCCCCTCTATCACTCCTCTCTCCCACTACATTCCCTCCCTTCTTTCTCCTCCTGCCTCCAATCCTCTCTCCCACCCTCTCTACCCCTCTTTCTTCTTTCGCTCTACTCCTCCCTTCGGTGTATTTCTATTATCTATCAATATGTTCAGCTTGTCCTATTTTTACCCTAACATTAAAGAGCCACAGTATACAAGTGCAATCATGTGCTTTAAGATCTAACACATATTATATTTCCCCCCTCCCCCCTCCCCCTAAAACCCCACCTCCCTTCCCTCCCCCCAACTTCCCAGAGCCCGTACACGGTATAGCTTTTTGACAAACACAGTCTAAAATATCTTAAAAGTTTTAAAAGTTCTGAGTTTCAAAGTGCGCTCCCATTTGAGTTTGTTTTCTTTTC
The DNA here is from genome assembly GCF_051295495.1 of Thamnophis sirtalis. Classification (NCBI taxonomy): domain Eukaryota; kingdom Metazoa; phylum Chordata; class Lepidosauria; order Squamata; family Natricidae; genus Thamnophis; species Thamnophis sirtalis. The sequence goes on from NW_028261382.1 coordinate 172,232,923, forward strand.
CATGTTCCTTAATGGAACACAAGGCTCTGCGTAAACAAGACTGTATACACAATAAGCTGAATGGCTATCCAGTCAACTGACTCATTCTAAACGGAAACATCTTTCCTTGTGGAGGCAACTCTCCTCCTTCTCACCTCCCAAGATGCCTTCTATTTGTTTTTCACTTTGTTTTTTCCCTTTCCATTCCCTTTCTCTTACATGCTACCCTTGGGAGAGACACACGAAGCCAAGTTTGAAACTTCTACCGAGTTATGGTTTGAGATTACAGCTGCCTTTACAACTAATAAGGTGTTTGAAGATGGCAGCCCTTCGTTTGTGGGAAAGGAAAAATGGACTTGAAGGCACTTTCGAACTTGCAAGGTTGATGGCAGCCTTGAGAGGCCCTTGCAGTTATAATCCAAAAACTAGGGAGGTCCCCTCTGAGGTATTTGCCATATTCAATTCCTTCTGCAGTTTCAGCTGCGATAACCATTCCCTAGTCTGCATCCCTTCCTCCCATCTCCCATATTATTTCCCGTACATCATTACACATAGACATTCAACTACCCCCCATTCCCCTCTATCAGGTCCCACAGGCCTTAGGCCTGCTTACCCCCACTCCCCCGGGTCCTCCCAGGGCTTGAGCCAGGGGTGGGTTCCTGCCAGTTCTAACCTCTTCTATAGAAGAGGTTCCACAAATCTACAGTGCCGTTTAGAACTGGTTCCAGCTCCCTCCCCCCGCCCGTCCACACATCATCAAGATGAAGAGCGAGAGGAGGAATTCTGGGAGTTGAAGTCCACAGGCCTTAAAGTTGTCAAGTTTGAACATCCCTGGGGGGGTTTTCTAAAGGGTTAAGGGTGCAAGGGTCTTGTAACCTGACAGCTTTAAGACTTGCGTGCTTCAATTTCAGAGTTCCTGAGCCAACATGACTGGAGGAGGAATTCTGGGAGTTGAAGTCCACAAGTCTTAAAGCTGTCAAGTTTGAACACCCCTGGGTTTTTTTTTCTAAAGAGTTAGGGTGCAAGGTTCTTGTAACTTGACAGCTTTAAGACTTGCACACTTCAATGCCAGAGTTCCTGAGCCAACATGACTGGAGGAGGAATTCTGGGAGTTTAAGTCCACAAGTCTTAAAGCTGTCAAGTTTGAACACCCCTGGGGGTTTTTATCTAAAGGGTTAGGGGTGCAAGGGTCTTGTAACTTGACAGCTTTAAGACTTGCGTGCTTCAAATGCCAGAGTTTCTGAGCCAACATTTTGGTTTCCAAGCAAGAGCGTTGTTAAGTGAGTTTCACCACATTTTACAAGTTGGCCATGCCCACCCAGTCACAGGACTGCCAAGCCATTCCCACTCAGTCACATGGCTGGCAAGCCACTCCTACCTGGTCACATGGCTGGCAAGCCACTCCCACAAAGCAGGCCACACCTACAGAAGGGGTTCTAAAAAATTTTGAAACCCACCACTGGCTTGAGCCTTCTCTCCACCACCCATAGAGCATTTATTCTTTGAAGACCTCCAGAGCTCCAAAACTTTGATTCTTTTTTATGTATAAAATTCAGCGTGAATAGAAATAAGGATCTTTTTTAAAAAAAATAAACAGCTTCAATTTCACAGGATTAAAACAAAATGGTTCAAGAAGTAGGAGATGATAGAATCTGAATTTTTATGCCCATGTTGGTTTTACGGTTTAGCAGTAAGGACAAACCTGTTCTGATATTCTTGCAATACTTGATAGATGCTAATCAGAAAGGTTTGATTTTTAAAGCCTCCAAAAACACAGTCCTTGTAGATTCGGAACTCAGCAGCAGTAACAGCCTCTCCTTCTGGAATCTGAGACAAATTAAATTTGAACTCCTTGTGATGATGCTGATAAGGCATGAATTCCTTGTCATATTCAACTGTATAAAAAAAAAAAACAAGAAGGTAACAATTATAATTTAACCATAAATTCTTTCCCTCCCAATCTAATTTTCAGAAATAAATTGCATTTGTTTTTGCTTGTTTTTAATGACAAATTTGCCTCAGAAAAACTAAAATAAGGCAGCTGAGAAATGTTAAGAAAATAATATTTCATAAAAAGAAATAATCAGAACTGGGCAATTTCATGTTGGCAAAAATGGAAACAATTTTTGTTCCATTTGGTTTTTGGCAGTGACGTGCGGTGAGGTTTATGGCTGGTGAGGCAGCAATTTTTTTAGACTTGTGGACTTCAACTCCCAGAATTCCACAGCCAGGCATGCTCAGTTCCGATTTAAAGCAGCAGCATTTGTTTTTTTTCCTTTGCTAAATAAGTTTCTTTCTTTCTTTTTCTTTTTCTTCTCCCTTCCCCTCCTTCCTCCCTCTCTCCCTCCCCCCCTCTCAAACACACACACACACACACACACACACACACACACACACAAAGTTGCACCAGGAGGATGAAGTTTGAATTCCTCCCCCTCCCTCCAACCCACACATACCTTTTCCAGCTGTTTCAGAGAGGATTTCAACTCTGCTCTTGCCTGCCATCATGAAAAGGGAAAAAAAATGTAAAAGGAAAAATCCAAGAGCTCTGAGGTCAGGCTGGGCTAGTTGCTGCCAGAATCACCGTGGATGACTCTGCTTAACTGTTTAAAAAAGCCTCTAAAAAAGCACCCTCTATAGGAGGAGGCGGGAGAATGACGTGCCTCATCTACGTCAGGAATTTTTGGGCTTTTAACCCTTGCTTAACTCTGCTCGAGTGATCATAAAAAGTCAGACTCGATGAGGCACATCGTTCTCCTGCCTCCTCCTGTAGAGGGCGCTTTTTAAGAGGCTTTTTTAAACAGTTAAGCACTAAGCAGAGTCATCCACGGTGACTCTGGCAGCAACTAGCTCAGCCTGACCTCAGCTCTTGCCTTTTTCCTTTTACATTTTTCTTTTCTTTTCATGATGACAGTGGTGAGGCTCTGCCTCCCCTGCCTCTTCTGACTGCACGTCCCTGTCTATTGGCCCAATTGCCCCAGGCCCTCTACATACTTTTTCCCATAGAAAGCCTGCTTTCCCACCATCATCAGATCCTCTGGAGCTTTCCACAGCATTGCACAAAATGTGTTAGGGAAGCATAATGGATTGCTCCATTTAACACTATGAACGTTCTAACACTTTCCACACCCTTTAGTACACTATCACTCACCCAAAACCGTATGAGTTATTATTCCCAATTACTCATAATTCTGTCACTTCCAGGATGGATATTATGATTTTAAAAAAATACAGTGACCAAAGGATTAGTAACTGCAGGGAATCACTCTGTTCTTTTCTGTTAGCTTCAATACTCAACTGCTACTAAGTGTTTACCTGTAATGAAGAGCAACTTAGAAAATGTCGCTGAATTTTTTGATCAAGATATTACTAGAAATTACTAGTTTCTTTTACTTGAGACTGGAATTCCACATACATTAAAGGCATCTTATGCTCTGGGATTCATTCTTATAAAGAAATTGAAATGAATATATGAAATAATACAGAGCCGAGGTTGCACAGTGGTTAAATGCAGCACTGCAGGCTACTTCAGCTGACAGCAGTTCTGCAGTTCAGCTGTTCAAATCTCACCGGCTCAAGGTTGACTCAGCCTTCCATCCTTCCGAGGTGGGTAAAATGAGGACCCGGATTGTTGTTGGGGGTGATATGCTGACTCTGTAAACCGCTTAGAGAGGGCTGAAAGCCCTATGAAGCGGTATATAAGTCTAACTGCTATTGCTATAACTGCTAATAAGTATTAGCTTCTGATAAGACTTGGATCAATGAATACGAATATTCTGCTTTAGTATCTCAACTATAGGTTGGCTGAAAAATTGTGAAAGTAGATTAGTTGATCTTAAAATGCATTTAATATCGTACACCTATCAGGTTCCCACAGCAAACACAAATTTACTTCCAATCAGTTTATGGCTGATAAAAGTTTGAACATTAATTCATATGGCTTGGACTTATTATCACTATAGTAACAGGGTGAACTTTATTTTCCTTGATCACATCCTATACCCTTTTTTGGATTTACTTGTATTTAGCCGTTTTTTTCCCTGGCTGGCTGCCAGTCAAGATCTCCCAGGAATGCCTTCCTGACGCGGCATTTTTCTGCTCTGTTGGCACACTGCCATTACCCATTCTATTTTGGTATTCTTTTTCCCCATATCCCTGTTTCTCATCTCAAACAAGAAATCCTTCTAGCCTTCTGTTAATGTTCAACCTGCACTATGTTACTAAGTCTCATTGAGTTCTATGGCTCTTATTCTTAGGTAAGGATGCAGAGGCTGCAGTTGTATGGAACGGATATGTTTAGACCAGCTTGCTCTACGTAAGCTAGAGATGGAATTGTTTTGGTATTGGACTGACCTTTTTTTTTTTTGCAAAAAACAAAATTAGTGGGTTATTGCACTGGGCATTGAACACAATGAAATCTGTTCTGACCCCCTCCTCCGTCCAGTAACAAAAGCCGAGACAAGCTTAACTAGAATGTCCTTTAATAACAAGACCAGAATCTCGGTGGCTGAAAGCCAAGCAAACAAACAGATAAAGACCTTGGCAGCAAGTCCGACAAACCTTGGCAGCAATTCAGACAAATCCAGCCTGCCAAGTTAGTTACGTTCTCTTTAATCAATGTGCTGACTTATGCAAGAGGGGCGTGTCACAAGCAGTCTTTTTTATAGTCTGGAGAGGAGCCTAATGACCACCAGCTGAGCGCAATTACCTCCTGTAATTGCATAATTGTTCTTGACGCCAAGTAGTTCTTCGATGGCGTGCATCCAGGAACAACTCACTGCTGGTTTCTGGATCACTCTCCCTTGTCTCCTCCCCACTGGTCCAAGGCTCAGGCGCTACCTGGTGGCCAACTAGTCTCTCTATGCCCTGCTCGGAGTCGGAACCCTGTCCAGGGTCCTCCACATCCTCCAGGGCCGATTCATAGGCCCCTCGCTGTCGGAGTCTGGTGACAGCTCCAAAGGCTCATGCTGGGCCACAACAAAAATCTATATACACTTTCCTGGCAGCATGTCAACCTAAGCTCTAGTGGCTCTTCCTCTTGAGAAGCACACATAGGATCTAGTTCCTTTAGTCAGTTTATTAGCCTTATTTTCTTCTCATTTACAAAGGATTCTGATTTTTCAGAGTTCTCATTGAGCAATTTCTCTGGCAGAGGGGATTTATCTACTACAGACCATACTTTTTAAAAGCAAAGCTGAAGAAGAGCTCATGTTCTCATCAACCTTCCATTGATGGAATGCGTGGCACGACAAAACCGCACTCGTCAAAATCGCGGTGATAAAATTGTGGCGCTAAAGCCGCGACGTCATCACCGCGCATCATCACGGCCGTGACAACAGCGCGGCAACAGAAGGGCGCTTTAAAACGGCGCCGCGGCAGAAAGCCGACTTCAATTAAGGTAAGAGTTAGGATTAGGTTTAGGGGTTTGTTTTAGGGTTAGGTTTAGGGTTAGGTTTAGGGTTAGGTTTATGGTTAGGTTTAGGGTTAGGGTTAGGTTTAGGGTTAGGGTTAGGTTTAGGGTTAGGTTTAGCATTAGGTTTAGCGTTAGGTTTAGCGTTAAGTTTAGGGTTAGGTTTAGGGTTAGGTTTAGGGTTAGGTTTAGGGTTAGGTTTAGGGTACTGAGTACTTGGGAATGCGCGAATTTGCCCTCCGCGATTATGTCATCATGGTAGGGTCGCGTTTTTCCTTAGCGCTTAGAACGGCGCGAATTAGTCTTCGCACTTATGTCTCCGCGGATAAGGGCTTCGCGGATTTGTGGTGGAACCGATGGAATGCAGGTAACGCTTTCCTGCCTTGTACTTCCTGCTTTGTACTTCCTGCCTTGTACTTCCTGCTTTGTACTTCCTGCCCACTGAACTGATTTCAATAGCATCTTCCTTTATTTTCTCCATCACCAACCACATTTCCAGAAAATGTAAGATGGCACTCCGCCATTCCCTACTCTTTATTTGGAAGAAAACAATTCTTATATACAGTATTTCAAATGAATGAGGAAAAAAAATCTCCAATGCCTAACCAGTATCGGGAGGTGGTGAACCAATTAGTAGCAAGTTGAGTTAATTAACTTAAAAACGGACAAGTATCCAAACTCGTTAGACAGAATAGGAACCCTTTATGGGAAATCTTATTGCAAAAGAAAAAAAGAAGTTATCCAACCGGGCAAGCAAAAGAAATATGAAGCTAGTAAGTTTGTCTTATCACAGACACATGTACAAAATAATAAGAAACAAAATAATTTGTCTAATATTAATTTATACAGTGAATATATTATAAAAATGATCACACTGGAAAAGATGACAGCTGGAATGAAAATAGAAGCAACAGCAGATATCGAGACAGTAAAACATCAACCTAGGCACTCAATGAGCTTATACTGGATGGCAACGACATAACAGTAATATCTATTTTGTTTCTGAGAGATAAAACACAGCTGAAGATTGATGATATGCTGGCAAAGCAAAGAGGCACTTAATTGTAGGGAGGAAGGCAATAACAAACAAGATAAGGCTATATATATATATATAACAATAAATATCAGAACACTTAAATCAGTGCTCTTCTCCTTGGTAATATATGACTGGGAAAGCTGGAGAGATAAGGAAAGAAAGAGAGATGGTGGGGTTTTAAATTATGGACTAGAAGTAGAAACATTATTAATTTTGTGAGAAATAAAGATTGCTTCCTTGAGTCAGGGATCCACAAACAAAAACTGCCATGCCTTGTGCCTGTGATGCAAATCAATGACTGGAAACATTATGCACGTGGCACGACAAAACCGCGCTCGTCAAAATAGCGGTGACAAAACCGCGTCGCTAAAGCCGCGACGTCATCACCGCGACGTCATCACCGCAGCGACAACAGCGTGGCGACAGAAGGGCGCTTTAAAACAGCGCGGCGGCAGAAAGCCGATTTAAATTAAGGTAAGGGTTAGGATTAGGTTTAGGGGTTTGGTTTAGGGTTAGGTTTAGGTTTAGGTTTAGGGTTAGGTTTAGGGTTAGGTTTAGGGTTAGGTTTAGGGTTAGGTTTAGGGTTAGGTTTAGGGTTAGGTTTAGGGTTAGGTTTAGGGTTAGGTTTAGGTTTAGGGTTAGGTTTAGGGTTAGGTTTAGGGTTAGGTTTAGGGTTAGGTTTAGGGTTAGGTTTAGGGTTAGGTTTAGGGTTAGGTTTAGGGTTAGGTTTAGGGTTAGGTTTAGGGTTAGGTTTAGGGTTAGGTTTAGGGTTAGGTTTAGGGTTAGGTTTAGGGTTAGGTTTAGGGTTAGGTTTAGGGTTAGGTTTAGGGTTAGGTTTAGGGTTAGGTTTAGGGTTAGGTTTAGGGTTAGGTTTAGGGTTAGGTTTAGGGTTAGGTTTAGGGTTAGGTTTAGGGTTAGGTTTAGGGTTAGGTTTAGGGTTAGGTTTAGGGTTAGGTTTAGGGTTAGGTTTAGGGTTAGGTTTAGGGTTAGGTTTAGGGTTAGGTTTAGGGTTAGGTTTAGGGTTAGGTTTAGGGTTAGGTTTAGGGTTAGGGTTAGGGTTAGGGTTAGGTTTAGGGTTAGGTTTAGGGTTAGGTTTAGGGTTACGGTTAGGGTGCTGAGTGCTTCGGAAGGCGCGGATTTGCCCTCCGCGGTTATGTCGTCGCGCTAGGGTCGCTTTTTCCTTAGCGCTTCGGACGGCGCGGATTTGCCCTCCGCGCTTATGTCATCACGGATAAGGGCTTCGCGGTATTGTGGGTGAACCCATTATGCAAAAACCTGAAAGCCACTATATCACATATGTATATGATCCACTAATATCTCCTGCTTCGTTTTATTTCTCCTTATAAAATCTACATTGTCTGTTACTGGTTCAATGAAAAGTTAAATGCAGCTTTAAATCAATATACTGATGCATTAATCATCAAAACTGCCCTTTTCAATAACATTTCTATCATTTAACTGTCTCGTCAGAAAAAAATAGAATGATTATTCGTGTGTAGCAATATGTTTTGGGGGGAAAAATTTTTTTACAAAAAGAGATGGAAACTACTCATTTTACAGTACTACTTTGGCACAAGTTATTTTTAATACATCCAAAGGTGAAAATATCAGTCCAATATAAAACATAACACAATGTCACTAAAAGGAATATTAAATTTGCTGTTATTTCCATTATTCAGTGGCATAACCAAAAACTATTCCAGGTTAGCAAGCCTATACTAAGTAGTCATGATTTTGCAGATGTGGCATAAACTATGATTATCTGAAAAGAGATATTAAAAAAAGCCTACAGATTGTCTTTCCACACATGGGTTTTTTAAATTAATATCCCTGATGAGTTAGAACATACTTGAAATGCCTCCGTCCATCTGATAAAGAGATTGGATGCTGCAATCCAGTTCCACATATTCTTACTCTAAAATATGCAGTTAAATTTTCTTAAAAGAAATCCACTTCTCTGTAAATTTAAATAGGAGTTCACAAAAAAGTCAGGAAAAGAATACATTGTGGCTTGTGAAGCCCAAACTATGGGTAAAATATTCTTTCTCATGTGAAAAAAGGAAACAAATACTATTACCCACAAGTAAAAATAGTTTAGTTCATTCTGACGCTGGAATACTATTGTGTTGAATATAACAAAAGGAACTGCTTATTCCAATATAGGAAAGCATATTCATAGTTAACATTATAAAAAACACAAGTTTGCTATGATGTACAATTTGTGTCAGTTTTGTTGACTGATGTAAGTAGTCCTTAAATACTGTGGAAGTATAAATATAATTAATACTGGAGAACCATAATAAAGAATAGAGTAGAGTAGAGTAGAGTAGAGTAGAGTAGAGTAGAGTAGAGTAGAGTAGAATAGAATAGAATAGAATAGAATAGAATAGAATTCTTTATTGGCCAAGTGTAATTGGACACACAAGGAAATTGTCTTTAGTGCATATGCTGTCAGTGTACATAAAAGAAAAAATACTGTACTGTACCCTAGGAACAGTTATCTAAATAATTATTGAATTGTCCTAGAGATTCGTGTATGTATGTATGTATGTATGTATGTATGTATGTATGTATGTATCTATCTATCTATCTATCTATCTATCTATCTATCTATCTATCTATCTATCTATCATCTATCTATCTATCTATCTATCTATCTTCTATATCTATCTATCTATCTATCATCTATCTATCTATCTATCATCTATCTATCATCTATCTATCTATCTATCTATCTATCTATCATCTATCTATCTATCTATCATCTATCTATCTATCTATCTATCTTCTATATCTATCTATCTATCTATCTATCTATCTATCTATCTACCTATCATCCATCCATCTATCTATCTATCTATCTATCTATCTATCTATCTATCTATCTATCTATCTATCTATCATCTATCTATCTATCTATCTATCATCTATCTATCATCTATCTATCTATCTATCTATCTATCTATCTATCTATCTATCTATCTATCATCTATCTATCTATCATCTATCTATCTATCTATCTATCTATCTATCATCTATCAATCATCTATCTATCTATCTATCATCTATCTATCTATCTAATCTATCTATCTATCTATCTATCTATCTATCTATCTATCTATCTATCTATCTATCATCTATCTATCTATCTATCTATCTATCATCTATCTATCATCTATCTATCTATCTATCTATCTATCTATCTATCTATCTATCTATCTATCTATCTATCTATCTATCTATCATCTATCATCTATCTATCTATCTATATACGCGATATCTCAAGTTCAGTGTCTTTCATTCAGGGACCAAATATTCATTCTATGTTTTTACATTCAGATTTATGTTCACAAGATGTAAAATGAAGAACAAAATTTCAAAATATTTTAGTGAGTATTAGCAAACAGCCATTTTTGAACATTCCCTATCCTGTTTCATGTTTAGCTTTAAATAATAAACCACAAATTTGGTACCCTCTTTTGCATTCATTGTAAGTAGATTTTTTACAAAAGTCCCTTCCAGAACAGTAATTGCCCTGAAAGAAAATTTTGCTTTCAGAATGCCAAGTATAATTCCTTCTTGTCATACCAAGTTGGTCTAAACCAGGGGTGTCTGACCTTGGCAACTTTAAGACCTGTGGACTTCAACTCCCAGAATTCCCTCACCAGACTCACGTCACTTGCTGTCATGCAGGCATCTATTTCACTTCTGCATTTGATAATAAGCAAAGACCAAAAGGAAAGTTCAGATACTAGAGAAGCAAGCAGTGATGTCTCGAGAAAAGCTGAGATGCGGAAGCAGCATCAATGTTCTTTGACCAGTGACAGTGAAGCAAAGAAATTCTGACCCATGTTTGGGTGATGCATCTTTTCATAAGAAGTCATAATAATGATCACTCATCGTCTCCTTGCCACCATCTTTACTTGCCTAAACTTGGGTGTTTCAATGTGCCTCCAAACCAGTGGTGGGATTCAGCCAGTTCGCACCTATTCGAGAGAACCGGTTCTTAACTTTCTAAGAGGTTCAGAGAACCGGTTGTTGGAAGAAATCTTCTTTTGGTTTTCCCCGCTTTACAGGGCTAATCCTGTAAGGAAGGCAGGAAGGAAACATTCTAGTGTTGTTTCTAGCCTCATCTTTATTGCCCTGCTTACAGAAACTGCCTCTCCGGTTAACCCTTATTACATTGTCACAGCTAAGGCAAAGTGCCCATTGACCTGAGTAATGTTCAGTTGGCCACGCCCACATGGTCACATGTCCATTAAGTCCCACCTACCCACCTTAGGACAGAGAACCGGTTGTTAAATTATTTGAATCCCACCACTGCTCCAAACAATGGAGATGATTCACAACACTTATCTTCCTGCCAGAGGTTTCAAATAGAGAAAACCAAAAACTATGGTGCAGCAGCAACCTAATACATTCAAACTTTGATCACACTGGAGAAGACATTTCCAGAGAAGGATAACCAAGTTTCTTTACTTACTCCCCTTGGACAAAGGCTACATTATTTATTGTGTTTCTGTCTATGAAGATCTTTATTTTCTCTGTTGTATTTTAGTCTCTTTCCGGGCTTCTTTTAAGCCAAAACTGTCTCCTATAGAAAGTGATATTACAGTTAGTATATTTTGCTCCACTTAAAAATAGAAGAGAATTGGCGCATAAAGCCAGAAAGCCTAGACTAAAATAGCTTACCTATAATCTGCTCACAGAGACGAGGAACTAAACAAAAGATAGGAAAACCAGATGCTGTCTGGAGTTGGAGTGTGACAATTGTATATGCTCAGCCACAAAGTTATTTCTTTCTTGTCTTCTGAGAAGGTCCAGGGAATGGGAAGGTTACTGAATATTTTACTTTTGTAGGTATGGATCAGAGACATGCAGTCAGGGGAGGCAGAGCCTCACCACTGTCATCATGAAAAGAAAAGAAATGTAAAAGGAAAAAGGCTGAGCTAGTTGCTGCCAGAGTCACCGTGGATGACTCTGCTTAGTGCTTAACTGTTTAAAAAGCCTCTAAAAAAGCGCCCTCTACAGGAGGCGGCAGGAAAACGAGGTGCCTCATCTAGTCTGACTTTATGATCACTCGAGCAGAGCTAAGCAAGGGTTAAAAGCCGAAAAGTTCCTGACGTAGATGAGGCACGGAGAAGAAAAAGAATGAAGGAAAACTTTTTCGCAAAGGAGAAAACCAAATGCTGTCTCTTTAAATCTGACCTGAGCATGCCTGGCTGTGGAATTCTGGGAGTTGAAGTCCACAAGTCTAAAAAAAAATTGAAACCCACTACTGTGTCAGTGCCTCACCAGCCATAAACCTCGCCGCACGTCACTGGTATGGATGTGATCTAAGTACTCTGCTCCTTCACTTCCTCTAAATTTTAAAAATATTTTCCTGATAACTTCCATTAAGCACAAGGTACAGCTAAGAGTAATCTCAGTGAATCTGTAAACCAGGCCTCCCCTAGACCAGCATAGACTATGTGTATTAGAAATTAAGATATAATGAAAATATGAAGAACAGCTACTGTTTCTAGACAGACCGTGAGAGCTTCAGACTTTCCTTGTAGACTCACAAGAGAGACGTAGTTGGATCATACAAAAGCCACATTGGGCACAAGGAATTAGAACATGGCACAAGGCAAACTCTCATTGCTACTGAAGGTCCATAAAGACCTCTTGAAAAGGAAAGGAAATGGAATTACAACTGCTGGGAAAGAAGCAATGAGGCCACATAGTGGAATTATATCCCTTTTCTGTTGTTTTAAACAGTACAAAAGGAACATTAAATGCCAAGGTTACGATACCTGAGAAATTATAAATGAAGGAGACAGGATTATACTGAAGCTCCATGAATCAACAAATGCAAATTAACAAAGCAGCAACAAGAACATATGACTGAATTATTCGTTGTGCTTTGCCAAGCAGGATGGTCATATGTACAGAAATGGACAGATTCCACATGGAGGATATTAGCCTTATGTCAGGCCTGCATTTATATTCCTTTTAGAATTTTGGCCTGCCACACTTTCTCTTATTTCATTATGCTGTTTCTTTAAGTAGAGTCAATGGGAGGGGGGATTAGAAGGAGTAGGATTTTGGAATGTATTGTTTTTCATTCTTTGCTAGAAGCCAAGGCCATCCTTTGTCTCCACACTTTCACACCTGACCGGAAGCAGCTGGGTGGAGACGCCAGCGCGGAAGAAGCAGATTGGACCATGTGATGGGCTGTGGGTGTGGGGACAAGATCATGAGCTTTTAACTGGGTGGGATTCTGATGTAACTTCCAGAGTTGGAATCTCCACAGCTACGTGCCAACATGTCTGCTTTATTAAATTGGAACTTTAAGCATAGTTTTGCCTTCGACTCTGATTTGATTCTACATGGTATTTGGAACGCTGAAATCTTACAGTTGTTATTGTTATTGTTATTGTTGTTGCTGTTGTTGTTAAAATTTATATGCTATCCATTTGTCAACAACAGGTTATGTAATCCTATAATTAGTTATATAAGTGACATTTGAAGAAGGCACAATGGATCATAATACTCTCATTTCCTCAAAAGCCCACCATAGCTATAGCACAGGCAAACCAGTGGTGGAATTCAAATAATTTAACAACCGGTTCTCTGCCATAATGACCAGCTGGGTAGGCATAGCTCGGTGGTCATGTGACAATGTGGCTGTGGCCAACTCAGGGGCACTTCGCCTTAGCTATTACAATGTAATAAGGGTTAACCGGAGAGGCAGTAAATTACCTCACACATAGCACTGGCATGCATAAGAATATGATGTAAACTTGTTTTTTAAAAGGCATCTTTGGTTTGCGTTAAAACAACTTCAACACACGCAATGTTCTGATTGCACCACAAACGCAGTAGTCATCCTTGCCTTTCACAGAGGCACTGAGTTTTATAAATAGGAGCATGATAGTGTAGAATAATCATATCCAAGGACCAGTGGTGGGTTTCAAAAAATTTTGGAACCTCTTCTGTAGGTGTGGCCTGCTTTCCGGGTCCACTGGTGGAACCTCTTCTAACCGGTTTGGTAGATTTGACGAACCGGTTCTACCGAATAGGTGCGAATTGGTAGGAACCCACCTCTGGTACAAGTACAGATTAGGTGAAATCTAGGTAAAAAACAGTAACTGGGAGAGAGACCTTGGAGTCCTAGTGGATAATCACTTAAACATGAGCCAACCATAAAAGCTAATACAATTCTTGGTTGTATAGACAGAGTTTATCACTACTTTCTGCTGTCATCCTGCCAGATTTAAAACTCTGACCTATTTGAAATATTTTATTAGGAGCAAGCAGTTTTTTCATATCAATAGCCTTCCCAATAGATAACATTCCATCCATTCATACTTATACTAGACCACTTTAACTTCGCCTTAATGGAGCTACGGAAAAGCGAATTATGCGTATGTCATTTTTCACAGAGCACATGGGGAGATTTCTTTTGAAAACTGCCAAGCAGGTGCAAAGGCACACATGGAGGCAATTTAATACTGAAACTCCTCTGGGATCTTTTTTTTCCAGATTACTTCTGATGTTTTGGTGGAAACGGCTTCATTTAATCCAACAAGCATTTTAAGAAAAACACCCCGTTTTGATGCTGCTTCTCAAATATCTCTAGAAACCAGATGAGGACATCAAAATAAACCAATCCTGTGAGCTCCCACCTGCTACTTTGTCCTGTTAAGCAACGAAGCCAAATTCTTCACCATATATATGCACATACAATTCATTCTAATTTCAAGCAGTCACCAATATAATTTATTCCCAAAAAATACTTGTTCATGGAAATTTCTTTTAATTTTCATGTGGCTATGGACAGGCGTGGTCCCAAGCTACAACTTCACGGGTTGCCTGGGTGCCTTTATTAGATTTCAGTGAGTCAGTCATGAACTATGAAGAAACTAATTTAAATGCAGAAGTTGTCACAGTTCAAAAAGTGAGGGGAAGGAAAGAAATAATAATAGGATTATTACAATTCTTAGGAAAAAGAGAAAAGAATTTTTCTCACATACAAAACGTTTGCCATTCTGAAATAGAAATTAGCAATAGCAATAGCAGTTAGACTTATATATCGCTTCATTGTCCAGGGTCCTCCACATCCTCCAAAGCCGACCCATAGGGCCCCTCGCTGTCGGAGTCTGGTGGCAGCTCCAACGGCTCCCGCTGGGCCACAACAGAAAACCATGAGCAGCATCACAAAATGACACTGATAGGTATTACAGCAATGGATTCCCAGTGCTCTCGTTGTGCTAGACTGCACTTCCAAACTGGGACTGAGGGCTATCACTGTGTCCAGAGAGGAACTGAACAAAAGTGTGTCTTTTCAAACCCAAAGGATGACCATATTTTTCATCCTATAACTTATTGTCAGCCCTTCGAGCTAGACCAAGTGACACCACAGAAATATTAAAATTCTGCTTTATTGATCTGGACTATAGTAACACAATCTTGAAAGCCTGACCGTGTTTTTCCTTTCCTTTCTCTTTATTCAAAGAGAACCAAGGTGGAGCACCTTTTAAAGTCTTTTTTTCTCATGCTGCCTTTCTCTTATTTCATTATGCTGTTTCATTAGTATAGTTGATGCGAGGGGGGAATAGACAGGAGTAGGATTGTGGAATGTATTGTTATCATTCTTTTCTAGAAGATCAAGGTCATCTTTTGTCTCCGCACTTTCACACCTGACCGGAAGCAGCTGGGTGGAGAGGCCAGCGTGGAATAAGAAGATTGGACCATGTGATGGATTGTGGGTGTGGGGACAAGATCATGAACTTTTAACTGGGTGGGATTCTGATGTAATTTCCAGAATTGGGATTAACACAGATGTGCTAAGATGTCTGCTTTATGAAATTGGAACTTTAAGGATCGTTTTGCCTTGGACTCTGATTTAATTCTACATGATACTTGGAACACTGATACCTTGTTTCCCTGAACTCATGTTTTGTTAATCTCTGCATATCTTATCTCTGTGTTTCTTTACACTTACTTTACACTTACAAATCACAGGTAATTTTAGCTTCATAAAACACTGGTTATTCTGTAATATTTGAGCATTTAGTAGCGGTAGTTTATACACAGCATTCATTTATAATTAACCTCTCGGATTATACTTGTGCTATAAAACCTTACACAAAAAGTTACTAAGATACATATCTAACTTTTAACCCAATCCTTGAATAAAAAAGTTTGGAAGAAAATCTTCCATGTTGGTAGTTAATAAGACTCAGTAGATTCCAACAGAAATAATATTTCTCTGTTCAAATATGAAGAAAGAGGGAGAAAGAGAGACTGGAAGTTCTGATATATTCACATTTTCATATTCAGTATTTGGACTAATACTGTTTTGGTTTCAGGCTTATCCAAAAGCCTCCAAATTGAAGTAAAATTAAATTGTAAGTTTACATACGGTCATATTTTTATAAATTCATTAAAAAGTAAATATTGAGGGCAAAATGAGGCTGTCAACATGGAGAACATAGCCACCAACAGCTGTCCAGCTTGGGGAAAATCCATGAGTAGAATATTAAAAGCATTTTGTTTTCCAAAACAGGACTATGTGTTTTTTTGTTTGTAATGACTCAATTTCTTTAAAACTGCCAAAATTAAAAGAAAAAAAAAATGTTTCTACTTCTTAATTGCCATTAAATCAAACATTCCAAGGACTGAGGCATTTGATTATCTTTGCAAGCTGTACATGTTTGGTCAAACTGTGAAAGTTCAAGAAGTGTTAAGTATTTGGAGCGTTGGCTGAATAACAAAACTCAAAAGATTGAAATAAACAGACTTCATCTCTTTGAATTAGTGTCAATGGAAACAGGTGTTTGATATTTTGTCCATTTATGCATAATTCATTTTCTTACACTATTACTTAACAGACACATGGTTCCAACAAGTACTGAAAGGCAGTTTGATAAAGAAATTACATGATACTTGCGATTAGCAGCAGAAGCTAGATGGGTTGAAAGTTAATATATTTAAAGATTCAGTCTAAGCAGCTTGCAGTCATAGCCAATAGATACCTAAAATAAGCATAAAACTTTATTATCAATGCTAATACCATTCCAAGGTCCACTTGCCACCCCTGATGGCAGCCCAAAACTGTCATCAGGGGCTCTTCTGTTTAACAGTTAGACTTATATACCGCTTCATAGGGCTTTCAGCCCTCTCTAAGCGGTTTACATAAGGTGACCAGACGTCCCGCTTTTGGCGGGACACCCCCGCTTTTTAATGCATTTTCCCGCGTCCCGCACGCTTTTTTAAAAAGCACGCTTTTTTTGGCGCTCGCAGCTCCCGCCCATCAGCTGCTAGCTTGCTGGGCTGGCTCATCGTTCTGTTCTATCTGCTACCTACAAATTTAAGCCAGCCCAGCCTGCCGCTCAGTGATTTAATTGGCCAGGAGTCCAGCCAATCAGTGAGCTGGCTGGGATGGAAAATTTTCCATCCCAACCAGCTCACTGATTGGCTGGACTCCTTACCCTGAGGACTCCTGCGTGAGTCTCCATTTTCCTTTCGTCTTTTGGGGTTGCAGCTGCGCTTGTTGGTGAGTAATCTAATCTAATTCTAATGAATCTAATCAGAGAATTTTCCGCTGGCCGCGGCAGGAGGAGAGGGTGGGGGCAGCAGCAGCCACCCGCAGAGAACTTCCTCTCACTTCCGGGGCTCCCGCCGCCCGGCAGAAGCCACTGAAGCGCGTGGAAGTTCTGTGCGGGCGGCTGCCGCTGCCCCCACGCTCTCGTTCGTGCAGAGAATTAGCCTCGGCTGCTGAAGGGATCGGGCCCCCACTTTAACTTTCTCCTCCTCCTCCTCCCCTTCCGCCCTCAGCAAGAGAAACGGCAGCCGGGCTTCCGCCACGCCCCCGCACCGCCGCTATTTCTTCTTCCCCGGCCTTCCCAGTTAGCTTGCTTGAAGCTCCGAGGAGGCGGGAGGAGGGTCGCAGGAGTGGAAGTGGGGGGAGGTCTCCCTCCTCTTCCCCTTCTGCCATGAGCAGCAGCAACGGCAGCTGAGCTGGGAAAGGGGCGTTTTAGCAGACTGTGGGAGCCCTGTCAAAGCGCACCTTTCCCGTGTCGGCGGCTGTAGGGACCGCCCCGCTGCTTTCTCTTCCTCCTCCTCCTCCTCCCCTTCTGCCATGAGCAGCAGCAACGGCAGCCGAGCCGGGAAATGGGCGCTTTGGCAGGGCTGTGGGAGCCCTGTCAAAGCGCACCTTTCCCGTGTCGGCGGCTGTAGGGACCGCCCCGCTGCTTTCTCTTCCTCCTCCTCCTCTTCCCCTTCTGCCATGAGCAGCAGCAACGGCAGCCGAGCCGGGAAATGGGCGCTTTGGCAGGGCTGTGGGAGCCCTGTCAAAGCGCACCTTTCCCGCGTCGGCGGCTGTAGGGACCGCCCCGCTGCTTTCTCTTCCTCCTCCTCCTCCTCCCCTTCTGCCATGAGCAGCAGCAACGGCAGCCGAGCCGGGAAATGGGCGCTTTGGCAGGGCTGTGGGAGCCCTGTCAAAGCGCACCTTTCCCGCGTCGGCGGCTGTAGGGACCGCCCCGCTGCTTTCTCTTCCTCCTCCTCCTCCTCCCCTTCTGCCATGAGCAGCAGCAATGGCAGCCGAGCCGGGAAATGGGCGCTTTGGCAGGGCTGTGGGAGCCCTGTCAAAGCGCACCTTTCCCGCGTCGGCGGCTGTAGGGACCGCCCCGCTGCTTTCTCTTCCTCCTCCTCCTCTTCCCCTTCTGCCATGAGCAGCAGCAACGGCAGCCGAGCCGGGAAATGGGCGCTTTTGAAGGGCTGTGGGAGCCCTGTCAAAGCGCACCTTTCCCGCGTCGGCGGCTGTAGGGACCGCCCCGCTGCTTTCTCTTCCTCCTCCTCCTCCTCCCCTTCTGCCATGAGCAGCAGCAACGGCAGCCGAGCCGGGAAATGGGCGCTTTGGCAGGGCTGTGGGAGCCCTGTCAAAGCGCACCTTTCCCGCGTCGGCGGCTGTAGGGACCGCCCCGCTGCTTTCTCTTCCTCCTCCTCCTCCTCCCCTTCTGCCATGAGCAGCAGCAACGGCAGCCGAGCCGGGAAATGGGCGCTTTTGAAGGGCTGTGGGAGCCCTGTCAAAGCGCACCTTTCCCGCGTCGGCGGCTGTAGGGACCGCCCCGCTGCTTTCTCTTCCTCCTCCTCCTCTTCCCCTTCTGCCATGAGCAGCAGCAACGGCAGCCGAGCCGGGAAATGGGCGCTTTTGAAGGGCTTCCGCCGCGCCCCCAAGGACCGCTGACCTCGCGCCTCCGTTTCTTCTTCTTTCCCAGCCTTCCCAGTTAGCTTGCTTGAAGCTCCGAGGAGGCGGGAGGAGGGTCGCAGGAGTGGAAGTGGGGGGAGGTCTTCCCAGCCGGGAAGAGCTGAGAGGCTGCCGGCCCCTTTTGCAGGAAAGTTAACTTTTCTTGGTGAAATCCTGCCCCCCCCCCGCGTGGGTGAGTGGTAGGCTGTCCTCTTCCCGCAAGCAAGCCGCCCGGAGTTACCTGTGTGTGAGGTGGGCTGCCCTATGCATTTGCGTGTGTGCGCTGGAAAGAGAGTGAAAAAGAGAGGGAGAAATAATTATATTAATTAGATAGATCAGTCTTTCTCCACCTTGGAGACTTGAAAGTGTGTGGACTTCAACTCCCAGAAAGGGAGTTGGGAGAAAGGGAGAAAGGAGGAGAGAATGAAAGGATGATGGAAAGAAGAAAGAGGTAAGGAGAGGAGGATGGAAAAGAGAGAAAGAGGAGGAGAGAGGGTAGAAAGGGGAAGAGGAAGAGCAGGAGTAGGAGAAAGGTAAGGGAAGAAGGAAGGGAAAGGAGAGCAGGAAGGAAGAAAGTAGAGAAGGGAGGAAGGGAGAAAAGAAAGGGAAAATAAGGTGGTGTTATAACAGGAGGAAGGGATGGTAAACAAAGCAACCCAAACTGTATATTATAACCTATTAAATGAAATAATAAATGTATAAGAATGATAAATGTTAAAACACTTGTAACCAAATGACATGCTATATGTGATGATGGGTTTTTTTCTTTTTGTTTTGTTTTTATTGTTGTGGGTATGTGTCGTCTATGTAACAAAAAAAAAATAAAAAAAAGTTGATAGGCAAGAGGAAGGAGGAAGGAAGGAAAAAAGAAAAAGAGGGAGAGAGGAAAGAAGAAAAGATGGAACTAGAAAGCAAAGAAGGGAGGGAGGGAGGAAAGGGTAAGACAGGGAAAGAGTAGAAAGACAGAGAAGGTGAAGGTAGATAGGCAGAAGGAAGGAAGAAGGAAGAAATAGGAAAGGAGGGAAGAAGGAAGGAACAGAAGCGAAGAAATGGAAAGAGCAGAAAGACAGAGAAGGTAGATAGGCAAAAGAAATGAAGCTGAAAGAATGGAAGGAGGAAGGAAGAGAAAAAAAGAGGAAGGGAGTGAGTGAGGAAAGAAGAGAGGATGGAAGGAGAAAGGAAGGAAGAGAGGGAAAGAGCAGAAGACAGATAAGGTGAAGGTAGATCAGCAAGAGGAATGAAGGAAGAAGTGAGGAGTCTCGAGGAGGGGGAAAACATTTAGTGACCAAAGTTACAATGGCATTGAAAAAAGTGACTGATGACCATTTTTCACACTTAGCGACCATTTTCACACTTAGCGACCGTTGTGGCATCCTCATGGTTACGCGATCAAAATGTTGATGTTTGGCAACAGATTCGTATTTCTGATGATAGTTTGAAATGGTGACAGTATAAATTATTGCTGGTGTAATACTTAACAATGGTTTTTAAGGATTTCTTTTATTTATAGAATACCTTTTTTATTATTTTGGGGGGATTTTTACTTTTAAATTGTTTATAAAATGTATTTACTACAAGAAATGTTCCTTTTTGCAAATGTGATCTTTGCAAATCTTTGTGATGCAATATGTTCAGACCAGGTTTATGTGTCTCAAAGTGGCTGCTATTCTATGGGCAGGCCAGGTTGGTGCAAGGCAGCTTTGCCAGATTTGGTGTGTTTCACCCTCATTGAATTTTATATCGTATAAAGAATGGAAGGAGGAAGGAAGAGAAAAAAGGAGGAAGGGAGTGAGTGAGGAAAGAAGAGGATGGAAGGAGGGAGGAAGGAAGGAAGAGAGGGAAAGAGCAGAAGACAGATAAGGTGAAGGTAGATCAGCAAGAGGAATGAAGGAAGAAGTGAGGAGTCTCGAGGAGGGGGAAAACATTTAGTGACCAAAGTTACAATGGCATTGAAAAAAGTGACTGATGACCATTTTTCACACTTAGCGACCGTTGCGACCATTTTTCACACTTAGCGACCGTTGCGACCATTTTTCACACTTAGCGACCGTTGCAGCATCCTCATGGTCACGTGATCAAAATTTTGTTTGGCAACAGATTCGTATTTATGCTGGTTTCAGTGTCCTGGGGTGACCTTTTGACAAAAAAAAATTTTTTTTAATCAAGCCGCCCCCCCCCCCCCCCCCCCCCCCCCCCGGTAAAGGGTGTCCCTCTTTTCCAATCTGAAAATCTGGTCACCTTAGGTTTACAGAGTCAGCATATTGCCCCCAACAACAATCCGGGTCCTCATTTTACCCACCTCGGAAGGATGGAAGGCTGAGTCAACCCTGAGCCGGTGAGATTTGAACAGCCGAACTGCAGAACTGCAGTCAGCTGAAGTAGCCTGCAGTGCTGCATTTAACCACTGCGCCACCTCGGCTCCTATAGTCCTATAGAAGAGCACAGTTTTTACTGTGCCACTTTGATCCTACAATCATTAGCACCATTTCAGATATGTGTGAGAAGTCCCTGCTGATATCAGGAGAGTCTGGAACTCAATATTCACTCATCCCTCAAGTTAATTTATTGATTTCCACAATATTATTCGTTTCAGTATTTATTCTAATTACATGTCAACCATAACCGCACAAAGATCGTATGAATATGTTTTGCCTTTATCATAATTTTCCATAATATTGCTAAGATCAATCAATTATTATCAACTGGAGAACTATTTCAAAATTTGGGCTCCATATGCTTTTGTATTTTTCCTTTTTTTAAAATCTGATAAACTAACTTAAATATAAACAAATTAATGGGACAGTATCTATGGTGGGATTCAAATAATTTACCAAACAGTTCTCTGCCCTAATGACCAGCTGGGTAGGCGGGGCTCGGTGGTCATGTGATCATGAGGACGTGGCCAAGTCAATGTCACTCAGGTTGATGGGCACTTCGCCTTAGTTGTTACAATGGTAATAAGGGCTAACCGGAGAGGCAGTTTCTGTAAACAGGGCAATAAAGATTAGGCTAGAAACAACACTGGCTAGGTATTAATGCATATGTAAATCAACTACTGAATATGTAACAAGAATGTTTCCTTCTGCCTTCCTTACAGGATTAGCTCTGTAAAATGGAAAAAAACAAAAGATTTCTTCCAACAACCGGTTCGCCCAACTGCTTATAAAGTTACCAACTGGTTCTCCCGAATAGGTGTGAACTGGCTGAATCCCACCACTGGACAGTATGTTAAAAATATATAAAACAAATTGAATAATCCCACAAATGATACAACAACAAAAAATCCTGTCTCATCCCCAATCCAACCCCAACCCAACACAGCTGCCAGAAATATCAAAGTTGCTATTTGTCTTCTTCATAATAAAAAAACCTAAAATCTCTGGTCTCAAAAACAACACACAATCAAAAAGTGTGTAGGCCCTTACCACCCAAAGCTGCTTGATGTTTATCAAAAATAGTATGATCACTCACAACTCAGATATTCTGCTATCTACAGATGACATCCTAGAAAGACAGATTAAAGCTAGAGTTTTCCACTCTATCACTATGGTATAGTGGTGAGTGTTGCTTGAGAGTAGGGAAACTGTTGTGGCCCAGCAGGAGCCATTGGAGCTGCCACTAGACTCCGACAGTGAGGGGCCCTATGAGTCGGCTCTGGAGGATGTGAAGGACCCTGGACAGGGTTCCGACTCTGAGCAGGGCGCAGAGAGGCTGGTTGGCCACCAGGAGGTGCTTGAGCCTTGGACCAGTGGGGAGAAGACAAGGGAGAGTGATCCGGATGCCAGCAGTGAGTTGTTCCTGGATGCCCGGCACCAAAGAGCTACTAGGCGTCAGGAACAGTTGCACAAGTACAGCAGGTAATTGCACTCAGCTGGTGGTCATTAGGCTCCTCTCCAGACTATAAAAAGGACTGCTTGTGCACACACCCCTCTTGCAGAAGTCAATGGCGGAATTAATGTCGGAGAACATTATTGTGAGCTTGGCAGGCTGGATTGCTGCCAAGCCTTATCTGTGCTGGATTGCTGCCCAAGCTTGTCTGTGCTGGTTTGCTGCCAAGGACCTGTCTGTCTGTTAATTAAATGCCGTAACTTATCTTTGGCTCAGAGTGTGTGTTGGTGTGGGACGAGGGGGGGTCAGAACAGGAAACTATGATTCCTGTGCATCTACAGCCATGCACATTCATCAGCACTACACTCTCTCTCAGACAGACACTCAGCCTGGTTTAAAAATTGCACCCAAAGCCCTCGTGGTTACAATATTAGGTATCTGTCCATTCCTTCAAATGGGAGGAAAGGATGTGGTGAAAAGGTTAAGGTTCAAACTGAGAAATGGTGAGTTGTGGTCAAAGATGACTCAAAGGAATAACAACAACAACAAAATCAATATTAAAAAAAAAACAAGGCCTCACAGTCTTGCTTTTTACTGAGATTCAGCAATGTTACTCTTTTTCATATCAAAGAAAGAATACAACAGGTTATTTCCAGCGCAGCAATGGTGGATTATAATGAAAAGAAAAAGAGTTTTGCTATTTCTGATCAGGAAAAATAATCACTACTACTGGTTTACAGATATTGCCAAGACCGGTTGGCTAAAAACCATTTGATGTACTTTGAAAGTCACCCACGTAACACCTATCCTCCGCAAGCTGCACTGGCTGCCTGTTGATCTCCGGGTGCGCTTCAAGGTGCTTGTTGTCACCTTCAAAGCCCTCCATGGTATTGGATCTGGGTACTTGAGAGACCACCTACTGCCAATTACCTCCACTAGGCCAATAAGATCTCATAGATTAGGCCTCCTCCGAATTCCATCAGCCGGTCAATGTCGACTGGCAACTACCCGGAGGAGAGCCTTCTCGGTGGCTGCTCCGACCCTATGGAACGAACTCCCCGTGGAGATTCGTACCCTCACCACCCTCCAGACCTTCCACATAGCCCTTAAGACCTGGCTGTTCCGACAGGCCTGGGGCTAAAGACTTGCAGCCCCACTCCGAATGGTATGACTGTTGTGTTTTTTAACTGTGTATGTCTTTAGATTTTGTAATTTTGTTGTTTTTCCCCTCCCTTGATTTGTGAGCCGCCCTGAGTCCCTTTCAGGGAAAAGGGCGGCATACAAATAAAGTAAATTCAATTCAATTCAAAAATAATCACTACTACTAGTTTACAGATATTGCCAAGACCGGTTGGCTAAAAACCATTTGATGTACTTTGAAAGGCAACATGCAATTTATACTGAATTCTAAAGTCACCTCACTGCTGATAGACACACTATAAAGACGCCAGGAGTATTATTACACTTTCATCTTACTCTAAACTAATTGGGCAAACTGATAAGATCCTGAAAAAAAACAACTAAGAACTGACAGCTTTGAGTTGTCACACAGCATTTAGGTCACAATTCAGAGGGGGGAAAAAAAATCAGACTGAACACAGCTGGTTTTCTGGAATTCCGAACAGAAAGCTTTCCTGTTTACTGCATATTCCTGCTCAAAAAAAAAAAAGAGGCAAAGTTGTTACGTACATGTTGCAAACAATAAATGCCGACTTCAGAAATAAAAACTCAAAAGTAATGTTTATTTCCAACTCGGTTTTACTCTTTCTATCCAGAAGCAGTAATCACAGAAGGGAGGAGTGGGGAGGAGAAAGAGAGCCATGGAGAAAGGAATAGAAAGAGTACTGGAGTTTCCTGCTTTAATGGTAAGAAATAAAATAATTTAGTGAAAAATTAAAACAAGATCAATCCACACCTTCATTGGCAGAAAGGGTGTTCTTTTTTGTTGTTGTTGTTTTGCTTCTGGGAATGTTGCAGGCACAAACACACCAGCAGTGACAATTTCATTTATTGTGTAGCACAGTGCATAGCCCCTAAGTATGTTCAAGGCAGTATTGTTTGGAATTGTAGACAAGGGTATAACAACATGGCATTTAAAATTACATTTGAAAGGGATTTAGTACTACTACTGATGAAATATAAATACAAGACTCCATTACAGGGGTGGCTTTCAACCGGTTCGTGGCGGTCCCTGCGAACCGGTTGGTCGGCGAACCCGGAAGTAAGTAACTTCCGGGAACAGCGAAGGGCGCGCCCACCCGCCCGCAGTCCTTACCCAGTTTTGACGAGTTCTGCGCTTCCACGCCGACAGAAGTGCGCTGTAACCCTAACCCTAAACCAAACCCTAAACCTAACCCTAAACCTAACCCTAAACCTAACCCTAAACCTAACCCTAAACCTAACCCTAAACCTTACCTTAACTTAAATTGCGCTTCTGTCGGCGCGCTTTTGTCGGCGCGGTTTTGTCGGC
Organism: Thamnophis sirtalis; assembly: GCF_051295495.1. Lineage (NCBI taxonomy): Eukaryota > Metazoa > Chordata > Lepidosauria > Squamata > Natricidae > Thamnophis > Thamnophis sirtalis. The sequence goes on from NW_028261382.1 coordinate 172,257,881, forward strand.
GCGCTTTTGACGTTCGCGCATTTGTCGGGTCACGAGAGAATATGTAGTTAAAAGGACTGATATTTACACTATGTTGTGATCTTAAAGATAATTTTTATAAAATGATGAATTGTTGGTACATGTCACCAGAAAAGCTATCTAGAATGTATAAAGGTTCTTCAAACTTATGCTGGAAATGTAATCAACAAAAAAGAACATTTTATGATTCTTGGTAGACGTGTAAAAAAGCCCCCAAAATTGGACTCAATTACATAAAAATACAGAAGATTTTTAAAAGATTCATATACAACTGAAACCAGATATTTTTCTTTTGGGATTCAGGGATAAGCAAATGGGGAAAAAATATGGAATTTTGTTTTTATATATGACAACTGTAGCAAAACTATTATATACAAAACATTGACTTTACCCACAATGGAGGAATAGATGTTGAAGATGATGGAACTTGCGGAGATGACCAAAATGATTCTTTAATTAAAGATGGGTCATTTCTAAGTTTAATGATAACTGGAAATTATTTGGAAATGATTTCTGTTTTGCAGAAAACAGAAAAAAAATGAAGTTATGATACATAGTTTTGATGATTGGAAGAAAAATAATAGATTATAGAAAAATGTAAACAGTGTTGTAGACATAACAGTAAGAGTTAATTTATATTTACACTTATAACTGTTCCAAAAAAAAAATTGGAAATCATTTTTAAAATTCTTTTTTTCTTTTCTTTGTTTTCTGTACTCTCACACAGATTTGCTTTGTATCTTTTCTCTTTTCATCCTTTTTTCCTTTTATTCCATTCTAAATATTAGTTCTTGTTAGTTTTTATTCTGTCTTCAAAACACTAATAATATTTACTAGACAATCAGGTAATTGTATATGCAATAATTAAACCAGCAATTAAACCATAGAGGTACTTAACTTATTCCTAAATCCGTGTTAAACAGATTTTGGTGATACACACACAGAAGGACACATCTATAGATAAATACTCTAGAAGAAAACTTAATATAGCAGAATGTTCTCCTCTCTAATACATGTATTTCCTTTGGCTTATGTCTGTGGTTCCCAAACTTGGCAACTTTTAAGATTTGTGGACTTCAACTCCCAGAATTCTCCAGCCAGCAGAGGTGGCTGGAGAATTCTGGGAGTTGAAGTCCACAAGTCTTAAAGTTGCCAAGTTTGGGAACCACTGGCTTATGTCAACAGAAGAAAAACCAAGGACTTATCCAGCCAATTACAGAAGGAACACAAAGTAGTCCAGAATTACTCTTTCTGGCCAGCTTGTAGGGAGCCTTGAGAATCTACTTATTTTCTGTGAAAACATAGGTAATGGTAGCTAAGGTGAGGTTATTCAAAGTTGAGTAATAAGAGCTAATTAAGATTGGAGGCAGAGGACACACTCCCAGTGGGTAAGGTATATAACAAGATATCTCAGTGCATTTCTGTTTCTGTCCATGTTAAAGCATAGGATTCAAATTGCAAGGAGGATAACAATGCCAACAAGGAAACTTGGATACCAGAAACAAGGATACTAGAAAAAGTCAGGCATACTTCCCAAACCTTGGAGTAGTTAAAAACTGGCAGTAGTTATTTTCGGTGTACCTAAAAGTAGAGAGAGATCCTAATCATGCTTGCCATATCTTTATTTAAAAGGAAAAGAGCAAAATAGACAAAACCTCTGGTACAGTAACCCGTCAAAACCGCGGTCCACAAAAGCGCGATCGACGAAAGCGCGCATTTGACGTCATCACAGCGCGACGAAAAAAATTAAAAATTGAAATAACAATAAAATTAAAGCAAGCCGATTCACATAAAGGTAAGGGTTAGGGTTAGGGTTAGGGTTAGGGTTAGGGTTAGGGTTAGGGTTAGGGTTAGGGTTAGGGTTAGGGTTAGGTTAAGGGTTAGGGTTAGGTTTAGAGCGTTAGGGTTACATTAAATTTTATGTTAAAGGTTAGCGTTAGGTTTAGCGTTAGGTTAAGGGTTAGGTTTAGGGTTAGATTTAGGCTTAGGTTAAGGGTTAGGTTTAGGGTTAGGTTTAGGGTTAGGTTTGGGGGGATTAGGGTAAGGTTTTCGCTTTATTTTTACATTTTTCCATCACAGCGCGATGTTTTCGTTGCGCTGTGATGACGTCAAATGCGCGCTTTCGTCGACCGCGATTTTGTCGTCCGCGGTTTTGTGGTTCGAAAGTAACATGGAAAACACTTTGCTCTACTGTTGCTAAGTCATATATGCACCAAACTCTTGAACAGGGCAAGATTTGTCTTGATTAAGACCCTTCAAATCAGAGTCAAAACTTTCTTTCCCCTCCATAAGAATAATGCCAATGGTGTTAAAGCAGCCGTAAAGTGAGATTTGGACATTAAGCGTGAAACCTACTGGGTCAGGCTGCACAGCCTCTTAGAAACCCCTTAACTTCTATATTAAAAGTCACATAGACAAGAGTTGGAACTTGCAATAGAATAACAGGGACAGTTAGAAGTTACTTAAAGGAAGTGTCCCCACTAACCACAGGATGTTCCCGCCAACGTCCCTATGTCAAAACTTGTGTTAAAGGTCCAAACCACAAAATTCAATTAAAGTTCGTTAATAACACGTAAGCCATACCTGAAACAAAAGGAGAAGTAAGACCCTCATCTCCTTATAAGGCTTTCTCCTCAAGGTAACCACTAAGAAATGTGTTAAATATTTCCGTGTTACGCTGCCTTTGAGGATGTATAAGAATGTGTGCTTCGATAATTAAGGACGTTCAGAACTTGCAATGCTAAGCCATGGGCTAACTTTCTGAACCTGGCTGCCAAATAAACTTTTCCTGTATCCTGAGAAGTCTAACGCCTGTCATTTTCTGCAACAGTGTAATGACAGCAAAACATAAGCAGCAACTTAAAGATGATACAAGAGAAACATTTTAAGAGGTGCCAGGAGCATTATTTATTGAGGAATATCATGGGTAATGTCAGGAACATTTTAATTCTGAACAAAAGCCTGACTTTAGTTAGTCCGATCAGGTTACAGAGTCTTCATTTTCAAGAGCTGCATAGATATTTGACTCCAAAACAGGAATTCAACAAAATTCCAGAGAAAGTTCAGCTTAACAAAACAGCTTTTCTCAGCAACAATAGTGCGACGTTAAAAGACAACCCACAAAAGCTACTGTCCTCTTATTTGTTTTAGATGGATCAAAACAACCTGACAATGAAAATGGAACATATGCAAAGTAACAAACAAAACCCCTTTTTTCCTAAATAATGTCTGAAAGAAAGGGAGCTGATGTTTTCAACCTTCATTTTAAGCGTGAACATGTTTGAATGAAGTCATTCCACTCTTTTTCTTCTCTCAAATATTTTTTTTCCTGATTATAAATTAAACATATTAGGCAGTGGTGGGTTTCAAAAAATTTTCGAACCTGCTCTGTGGGTGTGGCCTCCTTTGTGGGAGTGGCTTGCCGCCCATGTGACCTGGTGGGAGTAGCTTGCTGGCCATGTGTTTTCTTTCTTTCTTTCTTTCTCTCTCTCTCTCTCCTTCCTTTTGTCTCTCTGTCCCTTTTTCCTTTTTTTCTTTCATCTCTCTCTCACTTTTTCTTTCTTTTTTCTTTTTTCTTTCTTTCTTCCTTTCTTTCTCTTTCTCTTTCTCTCTCGTGTGAGTCTGTGTGTGTGTGTGTGTGTGTGTGTGTGTGTCAGTGGTGGGTTTCAAAAAATTTTCGAACCTACTCTGTGGGTGTGGCCTCCTTTGTGGGAGTGGCTTGCCAGCCATGTGACCTGGTGGGAGTGGCTTGCCAGCCATGTGTTTTCTTTCTTTCTCTCTCTCTCTTTCTCTCTCTCTCTTTCCTTCCTTTTGTTTCTCTGTCCCTTTTTCCTTTTTTTCTTTCATCTCTCTCTCACTTTTTCTTTCTTTTTTCTTTTTTCTTTTTTCTTTTTTCTTTCTTCCTTTCTTTCTCTTTCTCTTTCTCTCTCTGTGTGAGTGTGTGTGTGTGTGTGTGTGTGTGTGTGAGAGAGAGAGAGAGAGAGAGAAAGAGGTGGGTTTCAAAAATGTTTGGAGCCTCTTCTGTAGGTGTGGCCTGCTTTCCAGGTCCACTGGTGGAACCTCTTCTAACCGGTTTGGTAGATTTGACGAACCGGTTCTACCGAACTGGTGTGAACTGGAAGGAACCCACCTCCGATATTAGGGGACTCGACTGAAACTAATTTCCAATCTGTGAGGTAATAATTGACACAAGGCCACTCTCATCCAGGAGTCTGGAATTTTTAAAGAGTCTAAGTAAATAAGACAACTGCCTAGGGGTGAAATTCAGCAGGTTCTGGAGAACCGGTAACAGAAATTTTGAGTAGTTGAGAGAACTGGCAAATACCATCTCTGGCTTGCCCCTAAGTGGGCTGAGAATGGAGATTTGGCAGTATCCTTCCCCTGCCACGCCCACCAAGCCACGCCCACAGAACCAGTAGTAAAAAAAAATTGAATTCCAACACTGCAACTGCTCTTCAATACCTATATTGAAGTTTTGGAGTAAAATAAAAATCTATTAGGTTTCTTTCTTTCTTTCTTTCTTTCTTTCTTTCTATCTATCTATCTATCTATCTATCTATCTATCTATCTATCTATCTATCTATCTATCTATCATCTATCTATCTATCTATCTATCTATCTATCTATCTATCTATCTATCTATCTATCTATTATTTATTTATTTATTAGACACATTTATATGCTGCCCAATCCCGAAGGACTCCAGGCGGCTTACAAAAATAAAGAGAAAAAACACATAACGAAAGAAACAGTTTAAAAACAGCAACACCTCATACATTCATTCTAATCGGGGCTGGACCTCAACAGTGAGGTCAACAGCCCCAGGCCTGCCGGAACAGCCAAGATTTTACAGCTTTCCTGAAGGCCATGAGAGTGGGTATGGTCCGGATCTCCGGGGGTAGCTGGTTCCAGAGAGTTGGAGCAGCCACAGAGAAGGCTCTCCTCCGAGGGCCCGCCAGCCGACACTGTCTGGCTGACGGCATCTGAAGGAGGCCCAATCTGTGGGATCTTACTGGCCACTGGGAGGTATGTGGCAGCAGGCGGTCTCGAAGGTATTCTGGCCCTAAGTCATGTAGGGCTTTAAAGGTGATAACCAACACCTTGAATTGTGCCCGGAGACGAATTGGTAGCCAGTGCAGCTCGCGGAGGACAGGTGTAACGTGGATGTACCTCGGTGCACCCAATATCACTCGCGCGGCCGCATTCTGAACTAACTGCAGTCTCTGAACGCTTTTCAAGGGTAGCCCCATGTAGAGCGCGTTGCAATAATCCAGCCTCTTCTGTACATGAAAAAGACTCCTCCCCCCCCCAAATGTTTAATTAACTATTACATCAACATATTTTTAAACTCAAAAATTCTCCTCTTGTCCAGACACCCAGTAAGTAGATATTAGTTTTGTAGGATACAATCTTTTGTCATTGGGAGCAAAGATTCCATTTGTATCCTACAACATCATCTTAGGATACATATATTTGCCTTCATTTACGAGATAATCATTGTATATACATATCAGGTATAAACGTCATACAACGCAAGATAACTTAGATTGGACCTATCCTTCTACTTAAGAGACTATGGAAAGGATTTGAGTTATAGGACTGAGACCAAACACTATTTCCCCTTATACCATTCTCCCAATTTAGGTATCTTTCTACTGAACATGATAACTCTGGTTTGGATTTTAAGAATAAATTATCTGATTTTTTTCTTTGGGTGCTTACATAAACATACAGTATATGTTTAGGTGAAAATAAATATCATAGTAAACTCAAACTCTCTCCAAAGCAACAAAACCTACAACAATACTGTACGTGTACAAGTGCCACCAATTTCCATTCTGAGGCAGAGGGAAAGAGTATACCAGAATTTGTGCTTAGGAGTTTAGGAATAGCATTGCTGGTGAAATAACCTTCCTTTTTCTCCATTCTGATCAACTAGGCAGCAGTGGAAGTTAAGAAATACGCGTTTCAGAGAAATCAAACTAAAATGGGATGCCACTATGTAATTTAGAATCAAACTTTCAGGAAACAATAAAATAAATCCCCTAATTGAAGCCTTTTAAATTGGTGTGCCTTAGATTCCCAGATGAGGGTGAGGCTTCAGCCTTTGATGAAAAAACCAAAAAGCTTTTTTTTCCTCTCCATATATTTCCATTTCTTTCCACTTTGTTTTATGGAATGCTAGATATGTCAGGCAGGGCTGGCAGCTTTCTTAATTGGATGGAATTTGTGAAATATTCCTGCCTATACTTTCTCCTTCTCTCACACATCTGGGTGTACACCAGGGGTGGGCTTCAAAAATTGTTCGAACCTACTCTGTGGGTGTGGCCTCCTTTGTGGGAGTGGCTTGCCACCCATGTGACCGGATGGGAGTGGCTTGCCGCCCATGTGACCGGATATGAAGATGCTGATAACACTTGTCAGAACCTCCTTAAATTCCCTCACACACAGCACTGGCATGCATAAGAATATGATGTAAACTTGTTTTTTAAAAGGCATCTTTGGTTTGCGTTAAACAACTTCAACACACGCAATGTTCTGATTGCACCACAAACGCAGTAGTCATCCTTACCTTTCACAGAGGCACTGAGTTTTATAAATAGGAGCCTGATAGTGTAGAATAATCATATCCAAGGACCAGTGGTGGGTTTCAAAAAGGTTTGGAACCTCTTCTGTAGGTGTGGCCTGCTTTCCGGGTCCACTGGTGGAACCTCTTCTAACCTGTTCGGGAGATTTGACGAACCGGTTCTACCGAATAGGTGCGAACTGGTAGGAACCCACCTCTGGTGTACACATTAATCCCCCCTACTCCTGACAGCAACCTGTTAAATCTATAAAACTAGTAAGAAACAGGTGCTACTTATGAAGCATTCTTTCTGTGCAGCTTTCAAATGTTTTCCCTGAGAAGGCAACTGCCAAAGTTTCGAGCAGACAGACTTCCCGTGGGATTTGACAAATAAAGAAAAACAGACTAAAGAAAGGGAAGGCAGCTGTTTGGAAATGAACTATAAAACATCTGCACTGCACTCTGAGAAACTTTAAAGGAACACAGCTTCAAAAGGAAGTTCAGCCTACTGGAAAGCGCACACTCAGACATGAGCAAAACCAAAGGAGTGTCGCAGAAGTGCCCTTGTGGTGCGTTTGTGCTAAATCAAGCTTCAGAATATATAAATGGAAGTTGAGGAAACTGTTATTAAAAACTCAACGGGAACATTGTGGTGTATGTGTCCAAAGCTATGGATGTGACTACACCCAAGGGCAGAACACGTTGAGGAGGACAATTAATGAAGGTACTAAAGTGTTAAACGGCAGCGCCAAGACTATAAATCCAGATCTCCTCAATGACATAGAAAATGGAAACTAATTTTTAAAGTAATTGTTAATGTTTGTGTTTTCGAAATTCCAGTGTTGCAGAGGTGATACAGGGGGGAAAAGTCTGTTCCTTGCCCTTCTTTATAAATAATTACCCCAAAGTGAGTTTTCACAAAGGAAAGTGGGGAAAAAAAGGAAAGAAAAACCCCTTGGGTTTCATAGTTACAACAAATACTACATGGCAAGAAAAACCTGGGGAACCGTCATGGAGATAAACTTGCTCCTTTGATTTTGAAAGTTAGATCTGCACATAGACAGACTGGCATTTGCATATACTGTATATTTCGGAGTATAAGATGCACCTTTTCCCACCCAAAAACAGGGTGAAAATTTGGGTGCGTCTTATACACTCAATGTAGCTCCACCCACCCCCACCAGAGGCCAAAAACACAAGGCATGGAGGCATCAATGGTCTGCGGCAATCCCTGTACACGTACTGTATATTTCGGAGTATAAGATGCACCTTTTCTCACCCAAAAACAGGGTGAAAATTTGGGTGCGTCTTATACACCAAATGTAGCTCTACCCACCCCCACCAGAGGCCAAAAACACGAGGCATGGAGGCATCAATGGTCTGCGGCAATCCCTGCACACGTACCGTATATTTCAGAGTATAAGATGCACCTTTCCCCACCCAAAAACAGGGTGAAAATTTGGGTGCATCTTATACACCCAATGTAGCTCCACCCACACCCACCAGAGTCCAAAAACACAAAGCATGGAGGCATCAATGGTCTGCGGCAATCCCTGCACACGTACCGTATATTTCAGAGTATAAGATGCACCTTTCCCCACGCAAAAACAGGGTGAAAATTTGGGTGCATCTTATACACCCAACGTATCTCCACCCACCCCCACCAGAGGCCAAAAACATGAGGCATGGAGGCATCAATGGTCTGCGGCAATCCCTGCAGCCTGGAACAGCTGACTGGGGGTATTCCAGCAGTCCGATCCACCCACCAATCAGCTGTGCTGAATCAGGCTGCAATAAGTGCTGAAGCTGACTTGGCTGGTCAGCAGCAATCACATTCAGAAAGGACAGTAAACTGAGTAAGCAGGATTCAAAATAATAATAATATACAATACATTACTAAAAGCAGGCTGTCCAAGATAGCAGTAAATACAACCAAAACACAAGCAGTTTCACTTTCAGTTCTCAGATAAGCCAGGCTCCTTCCTGTCTCCTTGTTGCTCACCTTGTTACCACGTGTCAGCTGAATAACCTCTGCTAGGCAGAGGCAGAGTTTTTTCTTATTATTATTTTCCTCCCTCAAAATTAAGGTGCGTCTTATACTCCGGAGCATCTTATGCTCCAAAAAATATGGTATATAGGAACGTGACCCGACAAATGCGCACACAACAAAAGCACGCCGACGAAACTGTGGCGAGAAAACCGCAACATCATAAACGCGCCCACAACAACGCGGCGACAAAACCGCGCCCACAAAAGCGGGGTTTAAGTTAAGGTAAGGGTTAGGTTCAGGGTTAGGTTCAGGGTTAGGTTTAGGGTTAGGGTTAGGGTTAGGGTTAGGGTTAGGGTTAGGGTTAGGGTTAGGTTTAGGGTTAGGGTTAGGGTTAGGGTTAGGTTTAGGGTTAGGGTTAGGTTTAGGGTTAGTGTTAGGGTTATTAGGTTGTAATTATTTGTTTGTTGAAGACGCGCTTTTGTCGGCACACTGTTGTCGGCGCGCTTCTGCGCTCATTCGTCGGCGCGATTTCGACCTCGCAGTTTTCTCGCTGCAGTTTCATCAGCGCGCTTTTGTTGAGTGCGCATTTGTCTGTGAACCATATAGGAATGCTTTACATGTAGTCCTTGACTTACAATTGCATATGGGATCGGAACTTACATCATTAAGTGGTATATTTGTTAAGTAAATCATCATGTGACCAAGTCAAACTTTATGACGTTTTTTGCCACAGTTGCTAAGCAAATCTGGCTTTCTTCACCGACTTTGTCAGAAGCCAGGAGGGAGGGTCACAAATGGCAATCATGGAGTCCCAGGAAGTTTCAATCATGATAATAAATACATGCCAGTTGCCAAGCACCTAAACAGTGATCACGTGATCACGGAGAAGTCTTGGTGGCTGTAAGTGTGAGGATCAGTTTTAAGTCACTTATTCAGTGTCATTGTAATTTTAAACAAATGGTCATAAGTTGAGGACCGCCAGTAGTACATTAACACTTATGGGGCAATTGTAACCCAATTTCTTCAGAAATAAATTCATTTGAGTACAATTCAACGTTATAAACTAATGTCAAATATATGAGTTAACCAAAGATGATTGGGTTGCCAAGAAGATTCGACCTGAATATTCACTTAAGCTAAGAGAAAAAATTCAGCATGTGTAAATTAATTTAAAGACAGGATTTTGTCTGCTATGGAAAAAAAAGATGTTGGGAAAAGTGTACTCAAAAAATGTACCCAAAATTTCAAAGAAGAAATGATTCCAGTTTCTTTTAGTACAAACAATAATGATAGCCAGGAAAAAAAAAAAAAAAACAGTGGATGAAAGCATTAAGCAACACAGAGGACTTATTCTAGCTGAGTGAAAACTTATAAAACAAAGATTAGGAAAGATATCTCAGTTCAGAGTGTTAAATTGAGGAAAAACTAGAAAAGAACAGTGTTTTCAGGAAACAATTCTGCTAAAATTGAAACATGTGGTCTATTTCAATAGGCGAATAGAAATCCCTACTGAGCTGCAGGAGGCAAGACAAAGCCTTAACTAATCCATTCCAATAAATATGGAACAATAATGTGTATCTAGAAATAGGAAAATATGGCATATGCTATACTAGTGGTCTCCAACCTTGGCAACTTTAAGACCTGTGGACTTCAACTCTCAGAGTTCCTCAGCCAGCAAAGCTGGCTGAGGAACTCTGGGAGTTGAAATCCACAAGTCTTAAAGTTGCCAAGGTTGGAGACCACTATGCTATACCACAGAAAGATGGTATATGAGAATGTTAGATATCAGTTCTAACTACAGTGGTTTCCACCAAGGTCCTCTGTTCCGGCGGGAACAGAGGTTTAATCCTATTGGTCGAAGGGTCTGACAGCTCCCTATAAAAGGGCTGCTGTCAGATTCAACCTTCGCTGGATTGTTCTCACTTGTTGTATTTAATAAAGAGCTGTTGTTACCATTAAGCCTGTGTGTGCCTATCCATTACCCAATCTAACAAAGAATACGCAGATTATAGCAATAGCAATAGCAGTTAGACTTATATACCGCTTCATAGGGCTTTCAGCCCTCTCTAAGCAGTTTACAGAGTCAGCATATCGCCCCCAACAATCTGGGTCCTCATTTTACCCACCTCGGAAGGATGGAAGGCTGAGTCAACCCTGAGCCGGTGAGATTTGAACAGCCGAACTGCAGCTAACAGTCAGCTGAAGTAGCCTGCAGTGCTGCACTCTAACCACTGCGCCACCTCGGCTCTCTTGACAAAGCATTATACCATTCCATTATTCCATTTTGCTAAGATTTTACAAAAATAGAGCTAGATATGTGGAGGGAAAAGAAACAGATAGAAAATGCAGAATGACATGATATAAGGGAGTTTATGTAAGGCAGATCATGAAGATGACAAATACAATTTAAGAAATAAATTTACCTTTCTTACTATTGCAATAGTGGATCATGTCAGAATTTAAGATATATTAACTTTTAACAAGTATGACAGAACACATGGTTCTTATTTTAAGGAATCTTTACAATGAACAAAAAAAACCATTGTAAGAATAGAATTTGGAATAGTTCAGATTGAGAGATAAAGATGTTTATTCTCCCTGTGTCTGTTTAAAGTATAGAGCCAATATATTATAAGAATGTCAGGATTGAAGAAAAGCTCACAATTAAAGTGAAAATGTAACAACTAAATTATTGTTAAATATTAAGAGAAAAATAAAACTATCTTGCTTATTAAATCCCACTTGACAGTGTAGAAGTATAGCTGAGAAGTAGGTTTTATTTCTTCAGGTTCAAAAATAGAAATAGACAGTGGACTGGGAAAAATAATATGAATCCTATGGAGGAACATAATGACAAATTTGGATAAGTTCATGAAGGTTAAGGTTATTGCTATAACAACAAAGATCAGAACAGTTAAAGCAGTGGCTTCTTGTTGCAATTCAGCTCCTGCAAAACACTGAGAAAAGTTATAGAAAGATAGACCCCCATCACGTTATTTAATACAGATAGTAAAAGTGCCATACACTTAAAGAACCACCAATGAATTATTCCTGACAGAGACTGACTGCTACTTAAAGTCAACTCATATACTTAAGGCATGTAGGAAAGCGAATGACGGATTAAAAAAATTCCTATGCTTGGCACTATAATGGGCAATGGAAGAAACACATATAAATAATAAATAAGATGAATGGATGAGATCGAAGAGATCACTGGAACATCTTGGGAAGAACTATGGATTGTCACCAGGAATAGGTCGACAAAGTCAGCATTTGTTCCTATAGTTGCCAGCGGACAAACTTATTTCCTGGCAACTAACTCACTCAGATTTGTCTCCTGCTTGAGCAGAAGGTTGCACTAGAAGACCAGTGGTGGGTTTCAAAAAAATTTGGAACCTCTTCTGTAGGTGTGGCCTGCTTTCCGGGTCCACTGGTGGAACCTCTTCTAACCGATTCGGTAGATTTGACAAACCGGTTCTACCGAATAGGTGCAAACTGGTAGGAACCCACCTCTGTAGAAGACCTTTCCTTTCCAACCCCATTATTTTGTTATTCCGTTAGTATATAGCAGTATACTAATACCGGACGGAAGTCAAAGCAGCATTTCACAAGATTTAAGATTTAAGATTTAGTTTATTTGTATGCCGCCCTTCTCCGGGAGGGACTCAGGGCGGCGAACAACTCAAAAGGGGAAAAGGGGATACAAACACAATACACGTAATTAAAATACACAAGAGTTATACAGCCATACAAGTCGAGAGGGGAGGGGAACTCATCAACCCCAGGCCTGCCGGCACAGCCAGGTTTTGACGGCTTTCTGGAAGGCCTGGAGAGAGGTGAGGGTCCGAATCTCTGCGGGGAGTTCATTCCAAAGGGCCGGAGCTGCAACAGAGAAGGCCCTCCCCCGGGTAGTAGCCAGATGGCATTGGCTGGTAGACGGAACCCGGAGGAGGCTGACCCTGTGCGATCTAACGGGTCTATGGGAGGTAATTGGCAGCAGGCGGTCTCTCAAGTACCCAGGTCCAATACCATGAAGGGCTTTATAAGTTACGACTAGCACACTGAAGCGTATCTGGAGACCGATCGATAGCCAGTGCAGCTCGCGGAGGATAGATGTAACGTGGGTGTACCGAGGTGCACCCACAATTGCTCGCGCGGCTGCATTCTGCATTCATACAAGTCATGTATGAATCCTCATTTCACTACAAATCAAATTTGAATCTTCATATATGTGCACAAAAGTACATTTAAATGCCGTGCATATTTTGCCATTTTTTTTAAAGACCAAAAGCAGTTCGTTGATGAGATTTCATTCTAGATCTTTTTATCCTGTCCCAATTCCTGTATAATTTAGATGAAGAATAGCATGACATAAAATTTAACTTCATCATCATCATCATTATCCTAGTGTTTTTCCCATAAATGCAGAGCTACGTTTGGGGCTAACAAACACCATCTTGTGGGATCAACGTAGCATCCAGGTCCAACTGGGAATTTTTCACGTCTTGCCATTTTTGCTTTGACCAACACTGCTTGCCATCTATATTGCCCTTCATGGTATTGGACCTGGGTACTTGAGAGACCGCCTGCTGCCAATTACCTCCCATAGACCCATTAGATCTCACAGGGTTGGCCTCCTCCAGGTTCCATCTACCAGCTAATGCCATCTGGCTACGACCCGGGGGAGGGCCTTCTCTGTGGCAGCTCCGGCCCTTTGGAATGAACTCCCCGCGGAGATCCGGACCCTCACCTCTCTCCAGGCCTTCCGGAAAGCCGTCAAAACCTGGCTGTGCCGGCAGGCCTGGGGTTGATGAGTTCCCCTCCCCTCTCGACTGGTATGGCTGTGTGATTTTCGTGTATTTTAATTATGTGTACTGTTGTTTATGTTCCCTTTCCCCTTTGAGTTGTTCGCCGCCCTGAGTCCCTCCTGGAGAAGGGCGGCATACAAATAAACCAAAACTAAACTAAACTAAACTATTGAAGTGGAAGGCGATGTAGGAAAGGATAAATTATAAGACAATAGTATTTTCACTGATAATTTTCTAAAAACTTTTTACAAAGGCATATTCTATTTTAGAAAGCACTTTAAAGAGCAGGGATGAAAAACATTTGTATAGTGTCCGTTTAAAAAGAAGTCAACTTTCATACTTATTTATTATATTTAACTGTATGATGTATAAAAAAAATAATAGAGAGTTCCTTGTAATTTTTATAGTCATTGGCTAGAAATCAGGGGACTGGGAGTTCTAGTCTAGCCTTAGGCATGAAACTACCTTGGGAAAGTCACATATTCTCAACCCTAAGATGAAAGCAATGGCAAACCACTTTGAAATCTTTTGCCAAAAAATTGTGGATGATGTCGCTGTAATTTCCAGGAATTAAGACGGAAGACAGTTCTCCCCACCCCCGTTCCTCTCCCACACACAGAGACATAAAAGTATTAAAATCATTAAATATTTTAGAATGCAAAAAATAAATTAAAAGCAAGCTATCATCACATTGTGACATAACTTGCATACCATCTCTATGAACTTGGTACATGTATATGCCAAGACATCTGTTTTTTTCCATTGTACTTACTGTGTTATTCTTATCCAAAAAAAGAAAGAAAGAAAGATCTTCCAGCTGCCACTTAATTTAAAAAACAAAACACAATCCTGACATTTTGGAAGTGCAATAAAAACTCTGCATATTTTATGTTATTGTTTGCTTAAATCAAACCATTGTAAGAACTTGTAATTCTCAAACTTTAAGAGAACTCTTCCCACGTTGCCGGATCTACGGAATTATTTCTAGGTTTGATAAGGCATTCTTTAATTCTACCAAGTAAAACACCATTCTTCCACATATCTGGTAGACCCCTAACCTTTAGACTTTTGAAGACCTGGCTTTTCCCCCCAAGCACTGGGATGGGTTGAAGTTCGATCCAGTAACAATTGTTATTATTGAGGAGTGTTATTTTAGCATTTGACACTGTTATTTGGATGATTTTTTTCTTATATATTCTTGTTGCTGTGGGCTATACTAGATGAGATGTGTAGCCAGTGTTGGGGTTCAAATAATTTAACAACCGGTTCACTCAGGGTCAGGTTGGGCATCGTAGGACGCGTGGCCCATCTCTGTCCTTCAGCTCCACCGCACATGCGGGATGAGCCTCTCGACCAGTGGTGGGTTTCAAAAACTTTTTGAACCTCTTCTGTAGGTGTGGCCTGCTTTGTGGGAGTGGCTTGCCAGCCATGTGACCAGGTGGGCGTGGCCAACTAGTAAAATGTGGTGAAACTCACTTAACAACGCTCTTGCTTAGCAACCAAAATGTTGGCTCAGAAACTTTGGCATTTGAAGCACGCAAGTCTTAAAGCTGTCAAGTTACGAGACTCTTGCACCAATAACCCTTTAGAAAAAAACAACCAGGGGTGTTCAAACCTGACAGCTTTAAGACTTGTGGCAAATCAGGTTAGCAAAGAAATACTTGGGGGAAGCAAGGGCTTTTGAATATTTTGTATTAATAGAATAATACAATAGCAGAGTTGGAAGGGACCTGGAAGGTCTTCTAGTCCAACCCCCTGCCTAGGCAGGAAACCCTATACCATTCCAGACTATCCAACATCTTCTTAAAGACTTATAGTGTTGGGGCATTCACAAGTTCTGGAGGCAACTTCTGTTCCACTGATTAATTGTTCTAACTGTCAGGAAATTTCTCCTCAGTTCTAAGTTGCTTCTCTCCTTGATTAGTTTCCACCCATTGCTTCTTGTTCTACCCTCAGGTGCCTTGGAGAATAGCTTGACTCCCTCTTCTTTGTGGCAACCCCTGAGATATAGGAACACTGCTATCATGTCTCCTCTAGTCCTTCTTTTCATTCAACTAGACGTACCCAGTTCCTGCAACCATTCTTCATATGTTTTAGTCTTCAGTCCCCTAATCATCTTTGCTGTTCTTCTCTGCACTCTTTCTAGAGTCTCCACGTCTTTTCTACATCATGGTGACCAAAACTGAATGCAGGATTCCAAGTGTGGCCTTTATAAAGTGGTATTAACACTTCACGTGATCTTGATTCTATCCTTCTGTTTATGCAGCCTAGAACTGTGTTGGCTTTTTTGGCAGCTGCTGCACACTGCTGGCTCATACTGAAATGGTTGTCCACCAGGACTCCAAGATCCCTCTCACAGTTACTACACAGTCTGGGTCCTCATTTCACCCACCTCGGAAGGATGGAAGGCTGAGTCAACCTTGAGCCGGTGAGATTAGAACCGCTGAACTGCAGATAACAGTCAGCTGAAGTGGCTTGCAGTACTGCACCCTAACCACTGCACCACCTTGGCTCATGTTAAGTATTAATTATATATGCAAATACCATAAAGCTTCCACAGATCATCATGGTCTCTGTCCCCTTTAGAAGGTCTACCCAGCATAGTTGAAATTTGACTGGCTTGAATTTGTACATCACTTTTTCTAATTCTTCCCCATAGTTACTCACATAACTAAGTTGTGAATGAGCGCAGCTATTCTTTGTTCTGTAACACTTTTTTGTCTCTCCTACTCAATTTTACTCATCTGTTTACTATTTCTGCCAACTCAAACACATAACACAGAGAGAGAGATTTCCCAGTCACCCACCTGGACTCCAGATCCAAATCCCGAACACAATGACCCTCTGTCCTTCTTGTCATGCTTTCCCCTTGTAGTCGGAGGGGTGAGAGTTACCGCTGGTGCTTTTAAATGCAACATCTGAACGGCAATTTCCTGTGTGGGCAGTTCATCATTGTAGTGTGCAACTGACAGGACGGGAAGCATCTCCGGGAAGGTCAAATCACTATCCTTCCGGAGTAACCCTGACTTGGCCCAAGGAATCACGTTGTTTAAAAGGCAAATCTGACCCAGTTTTCCCTTTTCATTATATATACAATACTAGCAAGAATTAAGCAAGAAAACATTGTCCATAGCCTGTATGGCAGGCCTCAATAAAATGATATCAATTTCCTTTCCTAACTGAGGATAGCAAAGAACTCCTAGACTATATTGGAATACATTTTCCTAAAAGGAGAGACAACTAGGTAAGTGGATAAAGCCTTTTTAGGATTCAGAGTTAATTGAATGAAATCTGAATAGGTAAAGATAAAGGTTCCCCTTGCGCATATGTGCTAGTCATTCTAGGGGGCGGTGCTCATCTCCGTTTCAAAGCCAAAGAGCCAGCACTGTCCAAAGACATCTCCATAGTCATGTGGCTGGCACGACTAAATGCTAAAGGCGCACGGAACACTGTTACCTTCCCACCAAAGGTGGTCCCTATTTTTCTACTTGCAATTTTTACACGCTTTCGAACTGCTAGGTTGGCACAAGACGGGACAAGTAACGGGAGCTCACTCCGTTACGCAGCACTAGGATTTGAACCGCCGAACTGTATGTGATGTATGTGATGTATCTAAAATCCTCCCAATGCTCAAAACAAGAAGCAAGATTTGAAATCATTTCCACGACCATATTCCTTTTTGGAAAAAAACCAAACAAATAGGACATAAAATCCTTCTCCCCCTCCCCTCCCTTGCATTTTCCTTAGATTTCTATTTTTTTGGCAGAATTGCAATATTTCATACTCCAGAGAGGAAACCCTAGGAGCAAATAAATGTACAGTACTCCTAGGGAGCGGTATTTTTTTCTCAAATTATCAAAGCATTTTTGGCAGATGTTATCAGGAAATCCGTGTTAACAGCATCTAAGATATGCTTTTAAGCGACTCTCATTAAATGCGGCTCCTAGAATCACCACAAAGAGAATATCATTCGATTATAGTACACCATAACGTATATCTTCTCTTTTTCTGTCTGAAAATTTACAGCTCTAAAGCCAGACAGGACACGCAGGCTTGAATAAGACAAGAAAGTTGTGAATGACATGTAATGAATTATTAGGTTGAGGTAACAAAATAAATACCCCAGCAGGAAAAAGGAAATCTATTTTTCAACTGAACAGATTTGAGATTTGTGTCCTTAAAGATAACTTCATTGGGAGGGGGGGAGAAATGTTTTATTACAGTCTTTGTCTAGATTTTGACACTGGACCATATTCTTTACAAAACAAAAACAAAGAAATGTCTGTAAATGACATACCTCACATTTTTGTTCATTGTTTGGTCTCATCAGAATCCATTCTCAGAAGTAACCACTAAAAAAAATACTCAGTTATAATTGTGTGTCCAACAAAATATGTTGGATGCAGTAGCATTTTTACTGGATTTGATTTAAATCAAGTCAATTTTATTCACTGTTTAAATTGTGATTTAAAACACTAGCAAAAAAGGCTTGATTTAAATCAATTCATTTTAAATCATAATTTTTAAAGAGCAACTGTTAAATCTCTGTCCTGCAACGGCTCCTCCTCTGACCCACTGTTGACTCACCGACAGTCCCATTCATTTTAATAGGCTGGTGATGTGGCAGTGACACAACAAGGAGATGTGGTTAGGGAGATGGCGGGCAGCAGGTGAGTGGATGCCAGTGGTAGGATTCAGCCGGTTCGCACCTATTTGGGAGACTTTCTAAGCAGTTTGGAGAACCGGTTGTTGGAAGAAATCTCCTTTTGTTTTTTCCTCACTTTGCAGGGCTAATCCTGTAAGGAAGGCAGGAAGGAAACATTCTGGTGTTGTTTCTAGCCTCATCTTTATTGGATTTTGGATTTGGATTTGGATTTTATTTCATTTATATGCTGCCCTTTTCCCCGAAGGGGACTCAGGGCGGCTCACAATTCAAATCAGGGAAGGGGGGTACAAACAGGAAATAAAAAGACAAAACATAACAATACATAATTTTAAAAAACACACAACAGTCATACCATTCGAGGGGGGGGGCAAAAGCTCTTTAGCCACAGGCCTGCCGGAACAGCCAGGTTTTAAGGGCTTTGCGGAAGGCCTGGAGGGTGGTGAGGGTTCGAATCTCCACGGGGAGCTCGTTCCAGAGGGTCAGAGCAGCCACAGAGAAAGCTCTCCTCCGGGTAGTCGCCAGTCGACACTGGCCGGTGGATGGAATTCGGAGGAGGCCTAATCTGTGGGATCTAATCGGTCTATTGGAGGTAATTGGCAGCAGGCGGTCTCTCAAGTACCCAGGTCCAATACCATGAAGGGCTTTATAAGTGACGACTAGCGCCTTGAAGTGTATCCGAAGACCAATAGGCAGCCAGTGCAGCTCGCAGAGGATAGGTGTTACGTGGGTGAACCGAGGTGCACCCACGATCGCTCGCGCGGCTGCATTCTGGACAAGCTGAAGTCTCCGAATGCTCTTCAAGGGCTGCCCCATACAGAAACTACCTCTCCGGTTAACCCTTATTACATTGCAACAGCCAACGCGAAGCGCCCATCGACATGAGTGACATTGAATTGGCCACACCCACCCAGTCAAATGACCACTATGCCCCACCTACCCAGCTGGTCATTAGGACAGAGAACTGGTTGTTAAATTATTTGAATCCCACCACTGGTGGGTGCCCACTAACAGGCACTGCCAAGATGGCTCTCAAATGACAAGTGCTCTTTAAATGTAAGGACTCATTCTTGCTGGTAGTTAGAATCTTTAATATTATTATTTGCAAACAAAATGAAGGTTTCCTATTTCTTATCCTTGCAGAGCTTGGATTCATTGAATGAGTTTACTAAAAATGTAAATATTGCAGAATACACAGCCTCATGCCTCAAAACTAAGCTCCATTTCATGCTGAATAAACTGAATTATCAATGTATCTTAAATAGAAAACCATCTTTAGTTAGATTTTTTTTACTCCAAAAGCATTTTATTAAAATAAATATGATAAAAAAATTAAAAATACAATTAAAATAAAAAATCTGATTTAAATTTTAAAAATCCGATTTTTTTATTTTTTTAAAAAATCATCGATTTTTATCCACCCTGATATTTACAGAACACATTTAAACATGAATTATATTTCATGAATCCAAGGGGGCGTGAAACTCCAAAGGGTGAAGTACACCAGTGGTGGTTTTCAAAAAAAAAATTGGAACCTACTCTGTGGGTGTGGCCTCCTTTGTGGGAGTGGCTTGCCGGCCATGTGACCTGGTGGGAGTGGCTTGCCGGCCATGTGACCTGGTGGGAGTGGCTTGCCGGCCATGTGTTTTCTTTCTTTCTTTCTTTCTTTCTCTCTCTCCCTCTCTCTTTCCTTCCTTTTGTCTCTGTCCCTTTTTTCTTTTTTTCATCTCTCTCTCACTCTTTTTCTTTCTTTTTTCTTTTTTTCTTTATTTATTTCTTCCTTTCTTTCTCTTTCTCTCTCTCTCTCTGTGTCAGCCTGTGTGTGTGCGTGTGTGTGTGTGTGTGTGTGTGTGTGTGTGGCAGTGGTGGGTTTCAAAATTTTTTGGAACCTCTTCTGTAGGTGTGGCCTGCTTCCTGGGTCCACTGGTGGAACCTCCTGTAACCGGTTCGGTAGATTTGACGAACCGGTTCTACCGAATAGGTGCGAACTGGTAGGAACCCACCTCTGAAGTACACCTGCTAAACAGAATAGGTGCATTCCTCTGCCCAGATTTGCAAGCCTTGAGACATACATGAAACAGCATCATTGAATTTATTTGAGAAACATCTATAACAGGAACCATATTTCGTTCATCGGCCTTTTATATTTTGCCCTTCTTAGTTATACAATTGAACCTTTCGTAACAATGAAAGTTTTACCTAGCGAATAGCATGGGACAAATTCAGGAGAAAAGGGATGGGGGAGGCCATTCTATCTGGGAGAGTTCTGTGAGCAAATAGCTATCATTTGCTATCATAATCTATAGTATGGTAAATCTGATAAGTATGACAAGCAATATTTCACAAATTTCAAGTGACAGTTCCAATTACATGTTGGCTGGAACCAGTTCTTTGAACCTGCTAGTGAAATAGGCTAATTTGTCTTGTATTTTCAAGTCTGGAGCCTTATACACCACTGAACTTCATTAGTTCATTACTTGTTTAGACTCTGCAAACTGGCGTCATTCCTAATGCTCTCTGCCTTAACATGCAATAAAATATGTAGTAAGTAGCATGTATACATGCTATCTGTAGCCATTTTTCTTCCTGCTTTTGTGAGAAATGCTTTCAGATGAGGATTTTATTGTTTCGTTATTTTTAATATTTTTGATATTCTGTAGAATCCACATATAATCTAATTTCCTTATTTTTTCTTAAGTTTCCCTCTTTTGGATGAATTTTCTACAATTATCTTTTCATTATTAACTTTTGGAATCCACTTACATAGAAAGACCCAATGTTCAGAGAAGTTTGGAAAAAAAATGTACACCCCAGGATATCCAATACCCGAAACTAAGTTGTCACAATGCCATAAGGTTCCCCTACTCACTATTCATTCACAACATCCATCATTCTGATTGGCTTCTTTTACCATTACAGCAGAGGTGGGTTCCTACCAGTTCGCACCTATTCGGTAGAACCGGTTCGTCAAATCTACCGAACCGGTTAGAAGAGGTTCCACCAGTGGACCCGGAAAGCAGGCCACACCTACAGAAGAGGCTCCAAATTTTTTTGAAACCCACCACTGGTCCTTGGATATGATTATTCTACACTATCATGCTCATATTTATAAAACTCAGTGCCTCTGTGAAAGGTAAGGATGACTACTGCGTTTGTGGTGCAATCAGAACATTGCGTGTGTTGAAGTTGTTTTAAGTTTCATCCAGTTGCACTCTATCCTGAGTTAAGGGCCGTAAAAAGTAAGTGTACAGTATTACTAGAACTGTGGTTTTCATGCTTTTATTTTTCCACCGGTATTTATTAAACATGTTATTGTCTTTACTGATTTAAATAGCTGTAGTAGAAGGAGCGGCAGAAAGTAAGTCTCAATTGGTGGTGGGATTCAGCCAGTTCGCACCTATTTGGGAGAACCGGTTGGTAACTTTCTAAGTAGTTCAGAGAACCAATTGATGGAAGAAATCTCCTTTTGTTTTTTTTCCACTTTACAGGGCTAATCCTGTAAGGAAGGCAGGAAGGAAACATTCTGGTGTTGTTTCTAGCCTAATCTTTATTGCCCTGCTTACAGAAACTGCCTCTCCGGTTAACCCTTATTACATTGTAACAGCTAAGGCAAAGTGCCCATCAACCTGAGTGACATTGAGTTGGCCACACCCACCCAGTCACATGACCACCAAGCCACGCCTACCCAGATGGTCATTAGGGCAGAGAACCGGTTGTTAAATTATTTGAATCCCACCACTGGTCTCAATAAGACATATATTTCTGCCCTTGCTCATTCTGACTGGAAATTAATCCGTTGTGTCTCTGCACCAAACAGAGCTATATTATGTGGCTTTGGGAGATGACGGTCATTTCGATTTGATACCTATAACAGATTCTTCTGATCAGTTTCAGTAAGTAAATTCTCCTTCAGTTTTGCCTCCGATATAAATCACTCCCAATGAAAAGTTGCTGCGGATTTTTTTTTTAGGCTAGTTAAAGCTTCTTGTTCTTATTTTTCTCACACTAGCTTTTGTATTTTTATATATCTATCTATACCCCTCAATGCTTAGAAAGGGATGTCTTACTTATTTTATTTTAAAACAATTGTATCGTGGCCTTACATATTTTTATGCCATTTTATAACTAATGATACCAGGGATCCATCACTTCTCACTATTCCAAACTTGTCTCATTCCACTGATTCTCCCAGAAACAAAGCTAAGGTTTCCTTTGATGAGAGGACATGCTGATTCTTATATGCTGAAAGAAATCCTTTTTGAAGGCAAGAGACAGGTGTCTATTGTTTCAATTCAGAAAAATGGATGTGCCAGAGCTGTCAGAAATATTGCTAAACCTTATATTTTCATTCAAACATCTTTATCTATTTGTGGTCTTTCCTTATGTTTTGGGTTCCAGTTTCATTAGATCTATCTAATAAGGTCAACGGTAAGAGATTACTATAGAAATGGTAGGTCAAAATACTCAGAGAGATAAAATTTGACAAGACTATAATAAAACTTGGGATTCACTGCCAATAGCAATAGCAATAGCAGTTAGACTTATATACCGCTTCATAGGGCTTTCGGCCCACTCTAAGCGGTTTACAGAGTCAGCATATTGCCCCCAACAACAATCCGGGTCCTCATTTTACCCACCTCGGAAGGATGGAAGGCTGAGTCAACCCTGAGCCGGTGAGATTAGAACAGCCGAACTGCAGAACTGCAGTCAGCTGAAGTAGTCTGCAGTGCTGCATTTAACCACTGCGCCACCTCGGCTCCTTATGAAATGTGAAAAAAAATAAACTGGACCCTTATGAAAAATAGTGCAAATAATCTTCCTCCCACACACCACAAAAACATCACTTTACATTTACCCAAAGAGAATAAGACATTTGGTTGTTATCCATGCCACACACACTAACACCACCAGTAAAAATTGCAAAGTTATTTAAACTATTTCAGATGGGAAAAGCCATATGCTGCCATTGGCTTCTGCTATGAATTTTATAAACTATTTGTTAACATTTGGTCCTTTTCTTGGCAGAATTCTTCTATTGGAGTGCATTTTTTTCTCAGACTTTTAGCATTCTGCAGAAGGAATGCTAGAAGGCCAGTAAAATTTTCCCATCAATCTCAGTGGACAAAACAGTTTTCTACGCTTACTAATTATGCAATGTTATTGATTGTTGTAACATCCTCGGCATCCCCTGGGTGATCTCCGGGCCCCTGGCTTCCCCATCTCCTCTCCTATGGGGAGACGTGCATCATAATGTTGTAAGCCGCCCGGAGTTACCTGTGTGTGAGGTGGGCTGCCCTATGCATTTGCATGTGTGCGCTGGAGAGAGAGTGAAAAAGAGAGAGAGAAATAATTATATTAATTAGATAGATCAGTGTTTCTCCACCTTGGAGACTTGAAAGTGTGTGGACTTCAACTCCCAGAATTCTGGGAGTTGAAGTCCACATACTTTCAAGTCTTCAAGGTGGAGAAACACTGAGATAGATGATAATGAGATGAGGGACGGAGAGGGGGAGAGAGAGAGAGAGAGAGAGAGAGAGAGAGAGACCATAACTAGATAGACAGATAGGCAGGCAGATAGACGGATGGATAGAGAGAAAGAGAGAGAGATAGGTAGGCAGGCAGATAGCTGGATGGAGAAAGAGAGGGGGAAAGAGGGAGAGGGATACCATAACTAGATAGACAGATAGGCAGGCAGATAGACAGACGGATGGATGGATAGAGAGAGAGAGAGAGGATGTGTATAATTAAGGTGACCAGACGTCCCTAGCGAGGCCGCGGGCTGGCAGTAACCGCCGCGGCCAGCTCCCTCCACCACCACCCCGGGTCAAAGGTGTCCCTCTTTACCAATCTGAAAATCTGGTCACCTTATTGTTGTTATAATACAATGCTATAACACATAATAAAACTGCTATTGTCTAAGATATTTTTAGTTTATAGTCGCATATACGCATTTACTTAAGAGACAATCCCACTGAACAGTTCTGAGCAATCACATACAAATTTCTACAGAGTGAAGAACTAAATTATCTGAAAGTTCAGTTCCTCTATTTAGGTTTAAATTTATTAGATTTATATGCCGCCCTTCTCCCAAGGACTCAGGGCGGCATACAACATTAAAAGAAACACATAATACAAAAGTTTTTTAAAAATTAAATAGAATATCCCAAAGCCAATTAAAATTGACAATGACACTATTTAAAAAAAAAAGAATTAAAATTAACAGTAATCAATAATTTGTTTTGTTTTGTTCAGGCCAGGCTGGCTTTCTGGAAAAGCCAACTTTTTAGGGCATTATTAAATAATGTCACATAATTTGGCTTACTTCATTTTTAGATACCTATGCAATCCAAATTACATTTTGATTTTGCTGATATAAAGCTTCTAAAATTTCTTATCTTTGACAGAATTTTACAACAGACCGTTTCTGTTTTCAAAGCTACACCAAATAGGGCAGGTGAGGGTGAAGACAATAAGCAGAAAGTAACATATTCTGGTTTTAAATGGTAATTCTCTGCTCCCACCTACTGTAAATGAAGGAATGAGTAAAGTGAATCGGAACTCTGGTACATAACATCATGGTTATGCAAAAGAAATAATGTTTTAAAAGTTGTACAGTTGACTTCTATTTATTTTGTGTCTGGTGCCATTTTGACTACTGTAACGCGCTCTCTACATGGGGCTGCCCCTGAAAAGTGTCCGGAGACTACAATTGGTCCAGAATGTAGCCACGCGAGCGATATCGGGTGTACCTAGATACACCCATGTTACACCTATCCTCCGCGAGCTGCACTGGCTCCCTATTGGTCTCCGAACGCGCTTCAAGATGCTAGTTATCACCTTTAAAGCCCTACATGGCCTAGGACCCGGATATCTGCGAGACCGTCTTCTGCCACATACCTCCCAACGGCCGATAAGATCTCACAGGATGGGCCTTCTCCGGGTGACGTCGACCGGACAATGCCGGCTGGCGACTCCTCGGGGGAGGTCCTTCTCTGTAGCTGCTCCGACCCTATGGAACGATCTACCCCCTGAGATCCGGGCCCTTCCCACTCTCTTGGCCTTCCGAAAGGCCACTAAAACCTGGCTATTCTGGCAGGCCTGGAGCTGTTGACCTCATGAATGAGGTCCAGCCCCACCTAGATTGAGTGCATGATGTGCTGCTTTTTAATCTGTTTTCTCCTTCCCTATTTTTAATTTTTATCTTTTTAGAGTTGTATTCTGTAAGCCGCCCGGTGTCCTTCGGCATTGGGCAGCATATAAATTCATTAAATTTACAATGTACAATTTATTTATTTCTCAATGCTGTGGCATAAATAATTGTTCTGCTGCTGTTGTTAATGATGTATCCCAAGAAAATTACAGGTAGTCATTGACTTATGACCACAATTGGGCCCAACATTTCTGTCGTTAAGTGAGACATTTGTTAAGTGGGGTTTGCTCCATTTTACGACCTTTCTAACCACAGTTGTTAAGTGAATCATTGCAGTTGTCAAGTTAGTAGTAAGCAAGAGCCGAGGTGGCACAGTGGTTAGGGTGCAGTACTGCAGGCCACTTCAGCTGACTGTTATCTGCAGTTCAGCGGTTCTAATCTCACCGGCTCAAGGTTGACTCAGCCTTCCATCCTTCCGAGGTGGGTGAAATGAGGACCCAGACTGTGGAGGCGATATGCTGACTCTGTAAACCGCTTAGAGAGGGCTGAAAGCCCTGTGAAGCGGTATATAAGTCTAAGTGCTATTGCTATTGCTAACATGATTATTAAGTGAATCTGGCTTCCCCATGACAAGGCTTTGCTTGTCAGAAGGTTTCAAAAGCTGCTCACATGACCCCAGGACACTGAAACTGTCATAAATATGAACCAGTTGCCATGGGAATGCTGCAACGGTTGTAAGTATGAAAAATGGGCACAAGTCACTTTTTTCTGTGCCGTTGTAACTTTGAACAGTCACTAAACAAATTGTTGTAAGTCAAGACTACCTGTATTGGAGAAATCTTCTTCCCTCTAGAAAAATAATCACTGTAATAAACCAAGATATAGATATGCATTCAATCTTCCACAAGCAGGTTAGATAATTTTTGTCCAGTTAGTTTTCTTGATAATAATATAGAAATTGCTTGCCATTGTCTTTTTTCTTGGTAGGAAATCAACTGTGAACAAATGCAGTGGTTTTTCTTCACTATCCAGTGATCACACCCAAGTATCTCTCTGAATGAAGCATTCTCAAGATAGAAGCTACTACTTCCCACTTAAGTGCTGGTGCCTAAAAATATGATTCTTAATATAGTTCTCTGAAAAAGCATCTGACTCCTTTTGGATATCCTGAATGTTTGCTTTGGGAAAAGCAAAATGTATGGCCTGACACTTAAGAATCACAAAACCAATCTGATATCAATTTTTTTTCCTCAAAATCCTAGAGAAGTAACAAGAAACTTTACCTTTTCTTAGTTCATCATGATTAAATCAGTTTCTTACAGGCAATGTTTAATTGTTTAATGTAACAATTTACATTTAATTTATGTATATGTGAATTGTCAACTCTTTATAAATAAATTTTGCTTTAACAAGAAATAAAAATGTATACAAGACTTAAATTATCACATTTATTTAAAACTTTATATGTATAGTGCAATAAAAAAATAATTCTGCTTTCAATTAAACATTGAAATTTCTGTTTATAATTAAACAATCTTAGTGGTCTTGTGTTGACAATAAAAATATGGAAGCTTTGGTACTGGCATGAAGCTGATTTACTCTTCCTTTTTCATGGAGCAAGTAAGGAAGCAAGAATTAACAAGAGTTAATCTTTCATTTCACTACATCCTTAGTTTAATTTATCTTTAGCAGACATTGGATAAATCTCCTGGATCTGTGTATTGAACAATGCCCCATTCATTGGTTAGGATTGCATTTAGTTCGATGAATGTGATTCAGATATGCCACAAATGAACATAGGATTGCAGTCTGAATTATCTTTTCATTTCAGAGATCCTGATATTTTTATTGGTCGAGGAATGAGTTAAGACTATTTAAGTAGTGGCTTAATTTTCCCACTAAACAAATATTTCATGACTGTAAGCATAGTAACTACCTCAGGTATGTTTTATTGATTGAATAATATTTATTCTAAACATTCTGCAAAGCTGGAAAATGTACGTTCTTCATTAAATATAGAAAGCTAGTATGGAATTTCATGATGGCAGTGATCAACAATTTTCAAATTCTCAAAGTATATTATCATTCAGTGTGAAGTTTGCCTAATCTGAAACTTTGTTGTTTTACGATGATTCTAACAAATATATTGTATAGTACTGTTAGATACAGCTTTTTAGTATGTTTAACCATGGCTATCAGCTACAATGAATATTTCCTTATTTGTAGACAGTTTGTGAATAGCCATTCTAGACCTAATCTCACTCAAGCATTATGTCAAATAACAACTTGTTTCTTAAAATGTTAATTTGGCAAGAGAATAAGCAACATTTGGTATTGGAAAATGATAAGTCATAACAACAGACCTATAATGATGATTCTTCAGGTCTACAAAATTTCATTCCAGGGATCTCAGGAGAAATTCCAATTGTCAGTTATTCATGGAACAGCCCAGAAATCATAAAGGGATATTACTGGTAAGTATTGTAAGATCATGTGGTATTATCTTATCTTATCTTACATCTTAGCCTAACCTACCCAGAGGTGGGTTCCTACCAGTTCGCACCTATTTGGTAGAACCGGTTTGTCATATCTACCGAACCGGTTAGAAGAGGTTCCACCAGTGGACCCGGAAAGCAGGCCACACCTACAAAAGAGGTTCCAAACTTTTTTGAAACCCACCACTGGTCCTTGGATATGATTATTCTACACTATCAGGCTCCTATTTATAAAACTCAGTGCCTCTGTGGAAGGTAAGGATGACAACTGCGTTTGTGGTGCAATCAGAACATTGCGTGTGTTGAAGTTGTTTTAACGCAAACCAAAGATGCCTTTTAAAAAACAAGTTGACATCATATTCTTATGCATGCCAGTGCTGTGTGTGAGGTCATTTAAGGTGGTTCTGACAAGTGTCGTCGGCATCTTCATATCCGGTCACATGGGTGGCAAGCCACTCCCATCCGGTCACATGGGCGGCAAGCCACTCCCACAAAGGAGGCCACACCCCCAGAGAGGTTCGAACAATTTTTGAAACCCACCACTGAACCTACCCTACCCTATCCTATCATTAATGTAACTCTGAGTGTCCCTCCCGCTTCCTGCCTTTGTCCTAAAAAAGAACTAGGAAAAAGATAAGTCTGAAACACTTTCTCACAGTAAATAACTAGAACTATCTCTGTGGTGGTCATATTCTCTGCCACCATCGTTTGCCTTCATTCTCTTCATTACTATTTTTTTTTTAATCTAGGCTTTTATTTCCTTTATTTTTAAAAAGTGAAGTGATAAAATGTATCAATGCTCACAACCAGAATATTTAAAAATTACATTAATTCTACTATAAAAATAATATGAAGGGGAAGTAGGATTTCTGTTGTAAAAGTTATAACTTACGGCAATGTAATTAAGAATATTATTCTGCTGACCCGTTAAACAATCTCAATAATGACAAAACATGCAAAATAATTGCTGTAGGACAAACTGACGTTCAAGAAATATCCAGCCCCATGGAAATTGTGAATGTTGCGGTTTTGTTTTCAAAGTGTTGTCTTTGTCTAGTTTCCCCCCTTTCCCTTGTCTATTGTGAGCCGCCCGGAGTCCTTCGGGAGTGGGCGGCATACAAGACAAATAAAATCAATCAAATCAATCAATCAAGATGCACCAAGAAACATAGCTTAGTGTCTTCTGTGTAACTTATTCAGGATACGATGTGCGATTATAACTACACTGCAGTTAAGATTTAAATAATCAATCAAATATCTAATTAACATAAATCTTGAATCAATAACATATTAGGTAAGTCTCTTCACTTCCCAAAAGAGATTATGCATCGTTTTAGAGACAGAAAATCTAAGACTATTTTCCCAATTTTGGTAGCATCAACCGAACAGAGTAAATTTCTGACTGCTTTCATGCATGAGCTGTTCAGGAATGAGAGTAATTTGCTCATTTTAATTGTACCCTATAGTGTCATAAATATGTGGACTACATAAACAGAAAAGACCAATCTCAGTTGAAGATAGTCTTCCGTCCTTACGCAGGGCTGTGCATTACATATTTTTCTGAAGTGATCTCACTACCAATTTTTTTACTACTCTTATTCACTCATTCTACACTCGGCAGCTGTGTTTGTTTACAGAGCTAGCAACTGACTCAGGATAATGGAGTTCATCCAGCAAATTTCTGTGGCATTTTCCACTACATGTTACAATCTATTGGTTCCTCTTAGTCCAATTAAACATCGGTCACTTGTGTTACTCAACTTGAGATCGTGTTTAGGAAAAGGCTTTTTTTCCAAATTATATGGAGAGATCTTGGTCCTGAAAGCTGGACGTATATCACATATATTTTAAAAAGGCTAGGTATAAGTACTGACTTTACAGTGGTAGAGACTAACTTGATTCTGCACCTAATAACGGCAGCAAGACTGTTGGTGGCGCAATACTGGAAGAAGGAAGATTTGCCTACTATCCAAGAATGGACATTGAAAGTTACAAACTTAGCCGAGATGGCTAAAATATTGGCATATCTTAAAGATCACTCAAATGAGAGATATAAACGAGACTGGAAAAAATGGATTGACTATATACAAAATAAATACGGGACCAAGAAATTCCAGTTAGCCTATGCTTAAGATCAGAAATGATTTAAATTGTTTAAAGTTAGCTCAGCAAGAAGAAGCTAAGATCAATGTAGAGATGTCATTAATTTCTTTATTTCTTTTTTCTCAATAGATTTTAGACTGTGCTTGTTAAAAATCCATACCGTGTACGGGTTCTGGGAAGTCGGGGGGGGGAGGAGGAGGAGGGTTGGGGGGGAGGGGGGAGAGAGGGAGGGGAATACATGAGGCTAGACAAGAATTTGGTGGTAAACTAGAACTATTTTGGCACACAAAAAAAATTGTACTCCGATGTCTTACTGATTGAGGAATGATTGTTTTAAAAGAAAATAAAACTTTTGAACCGGAAAAAAAAAAGGCTATTGTGACATTTCAGCAGAGGTGGCATTCAGCAGGTTCTGACCAATTCTGGAGGACCGGTAGTGGAAATTTTGAGTAGTTCGGAGAACCGATAAACACCATTTCTGACTGGTCCCGCTCCTATCTATTCTCTGCTTGCCGAGTCCCAGCTGATTGGGAGGAAATGGGGATTTTGCAGTAACCTTCCCCTAGAGTAGCAATAGCAATAGCAATAGCAGTTAGACTTATATACCGCTTCATAGGGCTTTCAGCCCTCTCTAAGCGGTTTACAGAGTCAGCATATCGCCCACCCCAGTCTGGGTCCTCATTTCACCCACCTCGGAAGGATGGAAGGCTGAGTCAATCTTGAGCTGGTGAGATTAGAACCGCTGAACTGCAGATAACAGTCAGCTGAAGTGGCCTGCAGTACTGCACCCTAACCACTGCGCCACCTCGGCTCTGATCCCTCAGAGTAGGGAGGGAATGGAGATTTTACAGTATCCTTCCTCTGCCACACCCACCAAGCCACGCCCACAGAACCCATAGTAAAAAAATTGAATCCCATCACTGCATTTCAGCCCTTGACATTTTCTCATAGATACAAAGAATGTCCACAGCTTTAGTGTGCCACTTCCGTAAATGTAAACACCAGAATGTTTCCTTCCTGCCTTCCTTACAGGATTAGCCCTGTAAAGTGGGGAAAAAACAAAAGGAGATTTCTTCCAACAACCGGTTCTCCGAAGTGCCTGGAAAGTTACCAACCGGTTCTCCCGAATAGGTGCGAACCGGCTGAATCCCACCACTGCATCAAACAGAAGTTCTTCCGATGGTAACACCCTTTATAATTGGCTAAGATATCTGAAGAAGATCAGAGACAAAAGTCCAGTCAGCTACTCCTTAACTAAACAGTGATAATGCACAGCTCGATTGTATATATTACCATTATGAGCTACCATACACATTACATGGAACCTGGGTACTTGAGAGACCGCCTGCTGCCAATTACCTCCCATAGACCCGTTAGATCTCACAGGGTCGGCCTCCTCCGGGTTCCGTCTACCAGCCAATGCCATCTGGCTACCACCCGGGGGAGGGCCTTCTCTGTTGCAGCTCCGGCCCTTTGGAATGAACTCCCCGCGGAGATCCGGACCCTCACCTCTCTCCAGGCCTTCCGGAAAGCCATCAAAACCTGGCTGTGTCGGCAGGCCTGGGGTTGATGAGTTCCCCTCCCCTCTCGACTTGTATGGCTGTATGACTCTTGTGTATTTTAATTACGTGTATTGTGTTTGTATCCCCTTTTCCCCTTTTGAGTTGTTCGCCGCCCTGAGTCCCTCCCGGAGAAGGGTGGCATACAAATAAACTAAATCTTAATCTTAATCTTCTGTGGCGATTATCAATTGCATGACATTTTATTTTACTCCATTTGATTAATAGGAAAATAAGATGGTCTTTAGATAATGGAATTCATGTGTAAAATTAAATGTCAACTCTGTAATCATAGGTAGTGGTGAGATAATGTCCAAAAATCATAATAAGGCAAATAGGGTAATTTACAGCATTTCTTTCGGTGTCGTTAAGTTATGTTGGAGTTAAGTTATGTTCCACAGCAGTGGAAAGTTAGTATAATCATTAGCAAAGTGGTGAATGTTTTGATTGTCAGGCAGGTTGTATATGATGCAAATATATGACTCAGAAATGATGTCACATAAACATTTTACTTAACAGTAATCTGACTCATAACCTCCAGCATAGGGAATAACAAATCCCGTAAAACATCTGCGCACTACAAGTATTTCGAATTTGTAATAAATTAAATATTGCACAGAAAAATAGGAAGAAAATAGGACACGGGGAATAAAAAAGGTTTTGAAAAACTGTTAACTTGAGTTCCAGAGTTGGTAGCAATATAAGTTTTTAAATATTTTAAAAAATTCTTTTCGGATAAGAGCTTTTTTTTTCAATGTTAGAGACACTCATTTAAGACCACTTGATATGCTCACAAATCAAAGCGGCTGTTCCTTATACTACCGTGTTTCCCCGAAAATATGAAAATAAGGCCATGCCACATTTTTGGGGTGGGCAAAAATATAAGTCCTCCAGGGAAAATAAGCCCCTGGACAACCCCCCCCCCCTATGGCCAGGCAGAGCGCTGCTCACCAACCTAGCGGTATCCTGAAGTTGCCAAGCCATGGGAACCGGGGGCAAAGGCGCTCATGTTGCTTGGTGCCTTTGGGATACCTCTAGGTTGGTGAGTGGCGCTGTGCCCAGATGAAGAGGGGGGTTTCTGGGCGGCTGCTCTCTTGCGAGCGGGCTCCTGAAGAGCCAGGCACAGCCTCAGGGACGAACGGCTGTGTTGTGCTGTCACAGCAGTGCAACACAGCCGCCATGAAGTGACCACGCTCACCAGCAGCCACACAGCAAACCCCTTTTCCAGCGGGGCACAGCACCATTCACTGATCTAAGGGTATCGCCAAGCCGTGTGAGCACCTGTTCACCGTCCCTGGCTCCTGTGGCTTGGCACCTTTGGAATGCTCCTAGGTCAGTGAATGGCACGCTGCACGGCAGGAGTGGGGGGTTGTGCAAGAGTTTTTTCTGCTCCCCACTCGCGCACCTCCCAGCCTCACAATGCCCTTGCCCAACTCTCCCTGCAGAGTCAGGGCACCTACGCTGCTGCCACCCACTGCCGCCACCGTCCCAGCATGGCTTTTTCTGCGGCTTCCAAACCACAGAGGTAGGCTGCCAAGTCTCCCGGCAGTGGTCACTCTGCTGGGATAACAGTGGGCCGCAACAGCGAAGTTGCCCTGACTCTACAGGGAGAGTTGGGCAAGGGCATCGTGAGGCTGGGAGGCGCACGAGCGGGGAGCGGAAAAGCCGTTCGCACAACCCCCTCTCCAGCCATGCAGAGCGCCATTCACTGACCATGGGGCATTCCGAAAGCGCCAAATCACGGGAACCATGGGGCGGCGAACAGGCGCTCACAAAGCTTGGCAATACCCCTAGGTTAGTGAATGGTGCTGTGCCTGGCTGGAAAAGAGGTTTGCCAGGTGGCTGCTCATGAAGGTGTTCACTTTATGGCTGCTGTGTTGCGCTGCTGCGACAGCGCAACACAGCCATTTGCCCCTGAGGCTGTGCCCGGCTCTTTGGGAGCCCACTCGCAAGAGCAGCTGCCCAGCAACCCCAAAACAATAAGCCTTCTCCTGATAATAAGGCCCAAGCCATATTTTTGCGTCAAAAGAAAATAAGACCCTTACAGTATTGTATCACAACTCTGAGGAAGCATCATAACCAAAGCATTGGTTAATCAAAGCAAAACCTAATCCCATCAATAACTGATTGGTCAAGAGCCGAGGTGGCGCAGTGGTTAAATGCAGCACTGCAGGCTACTTCAGCTGACTGCAGTTCGGCGGTTCAAATTTCACCGGCTCAGGGTTGACTCAGCCTTCCATCCTTCCGAGGTGGGTGAAATGAGGACCCGGATTGTTGTTGGGGGCAATATGCTGACTCTGTAAACCGCTTAGAGAGGGCTGAAAGCCCCATGAAGCGGTATATAAGTCTAACTGCTATTGTTATTGCTATTGATAAATTTTCTAACTAGATTTGTAGTGTAATGACATGCTTTAATATTAGGAAAATTACCTTTCTGAACAGAATTGCTGCCTATAATGTACAAATCTTACAGCGTGCTATCCAAAACTCAGCCTGTTCCCTACGCAAACAATATTTGTCACCAATTTATCCACATATATTTATTTTATTACGTATGACCTAAAATAGTTACCTTTTGTAAATGGAGGATGTTCTTATTAGCAACAAGACAGGAGGCCAATTGTTTTCAGATTTGGATTAATGACTTAGCTCTTAAACAATGCTTTGTGTAAATCACAATTAGTCAGGGGGAAATTGCATAATTTAGAAAAAAAAAGAATTCCATCCCAGAAAACAAGAGTTTCTCTTATCATTCTCATATAAAAGCAAATTTAGTGTTCTGTTTGATGTGATTAAGAGTATACTTTGTTCAGAGAAAGAACAATTGGCTACTTTAGGAGGAGGGGGGGGGAGACGACAATAATATGCCCGTTTTGAATTCAATAACACTGGCATTGACTAGTAAAAAAGCACAGGAATCGCTGATATATTAAAATACAGCAAACAATGGAAAGACTTAAGCTGGCTTCAAAAAAAGCCATGAGACGAAACAATTCATGTATTTAACATTAATGTGAGTTGCTCTCAAAAAGTAAACACCAAGCAGGAGAACATGGTCCAGATTGGATCCTTAAGAAAGCAGACAAAATCCTTAGGAAAGTTGGCCACAGAGGTGGGTTCCTACCACTTCACACCTATTCGGTAGAACCGGTTCATCAAATCTACCGAACCGGTTAGAAGAGGTTCCACCAGTGGACCCGGAAAGCAGGCCACACCTACAGAAGAGGTTCCCAAAAATTTTTGAAACCCACCACTGGTCCTTGGATAGGATTATTCTACACTATCATGCTCATATTTATAAAACTCAGTGCCTCTGTGAAAGGTAAGGATGACTACTGCGTTTGTGGTGCAATCAGAACATTGCGTGTGTTGAAGTTGTTTTAACGCAAACCAAAGATGCCTTTTAATAAACAAGTTGACATCCTATTCTTATGCATGCCAGTGCTGTGTGTGAGGTAATTTAAGGTGGTTCTGACAAGTGTCGTCGGCATCTTCATATCCGGTCACATGGATGGCAAGCCACTTCCATCTGGTCACATGGGCTGCAAGCCACTCCCACAAAGGAGGCCACACCCACAGAGTAGGTTCGAACAATTTTTGAAACCCACCACTGGTTGGCAACCTCTCCCTTTGCCCATTTGCATGGCAACAAGCTACCCCATACGTGTTGATCTGTGTTTTTCTTCCAATGTACTGATTAGATGATAAGAATTCAATCCATCAAAGACTGAAAGGGGAACAATTAATTAAAACCTCTAACTCAACCCAGACAAAAATCCAGGTTTTGTGCTACAATTTTAACCCATGCTCCTACTATTAATTGTATTAATGGCATTTTTCTAATTTAGAAAAAAAAATTGTTTTTATTAATATGTTTTATTTTTGTCACTACTATTCATATTTCAAATCGTAAGGCAAACATTTCTAGCTATACATTAAAAGTTGATCTGTATATTACATAGGAGAGTTACTATATATCAGTGGTGGGTTTCAAAAAAATTTAGAACCTCTTCTGTAGGTGTGGCCTGTTTCGTGGGAGTGACTTGCTGGCCATGTGACCGGGTGGGAGTGGCTTGCCTACCACGTGACTGGGTGGGCGTGGCCAACTTGTAAAATGTGGTGAAACTCACTTAACAACGCTCTTGCTTAGAAACCAAAATGTTGGCTCAGAAACTTTGGCATTTGAAGCACGCAAGTCTTAAAGCTGTCAAGTTATAAGACCCTTGCACCCCTAACCCTTTAGAAAAAAACCCACAGGGGTGTTCAAACTTGACAGCTTTAAGACTTGTGGACTTCAACTCCCAGAATTCTTCCTCCAGTTATGTTGGCTCAGGAACTCTGGCATTTGAATCACGCAAGTCTTAAAGCTGTCAAGTTATAAGTCCCTTGCTCCCCTAATCCTTTAGAAAAAAACTCCCCAGCGGTGTTCAAACTTGACAGCTTTAAGACTTGTGGACTTCAACTCCCAGAATTCCTCCTCTCGCTCTTCATCTTGATGATGTGCGGACGGGCGTGGGGAGGGAGGTGGAACCGGTTCTAAACAGCACTGTAGATTTGTGGAACCTCTTCTATAGAAGAGGCTAGAACTGGCAGGAACCCACCCCTGCTATATATGTTGCTTAATAGACAGGTCCCTGACTACCTGAGTAAATAAGAAATACTTCAAGAACATATTGTACCCAAGAGTTCTGTATTACCATGCCAGAAGCAAATTGCTAGGTGTTTCATTTTTGAACTGGCAGCAGTTAAACTATGGCAATTAATTCTAAATTAGTTGTTATTAGTGTTACAGTTTATTGGCCAGAAGTCCAGCAATAACTAAATGACAGGTAGGCCAAATTTTTGGAACTGGACATCTGGTCCTGTTAAGAATAAGTTACAGCTTTATAGCCGTCAGTCCATTAAGGCCACCATATGCAATTAACAAAAACAAACAACTTGTTAAAAAATACGGCTTCTGTGTAGAATATAAGTTTCGTTTTGCAAGCAGAAACATAGGAAGACTGTAACGTCTAAACAAAACTGGCCTTAATTCTGGCTTCCTTGCCTCAGCTGCTAATTTGTTTCTGAACCTGATTCAACATATTCTTATTTACCTTTAAAAGTAAACTCTCCGAAAAATTCTCCTGTGTGTCTATGTAATTAGTAACATTAGTAAAAGCCACTATAGACGTGTCTCTCAACTTTGGCAACTCTTAAGATATATGGGCTTTAAATCCCAGAATTCCCAAACAGCATGAAGTCCACATATCTTAAGAGTTGCTAAGGTTGAAAAATATTTTGCCCTAGGAATCAACCTTGCCTTTCCTTCTTTTTTCCCTTACAGATGTGATAAGAAGCAGGTAAAGACTTACTGGTTTGCATTTTTTCAAAAGATAGCTGCTTAAGTTAAGCAAAGCGTCTTTCTCCAGATTTCAATGCAATTTTATATTCATGAGCAGTTATCTACAGATTCAAAATAAGAAAATACAAAAGCTTGTGTACCTTTTCAACCAGTACTTTGAAACCCTTTTTTAAAAAATATACTTTTTTTATTTTCCACTTTCATAACATATAATCGCATGTATACTGTTACATAGCCAATATCCTATTGTATTAAGTAGTAATTACATCAGTTCCTCTTGTCATCAATGCCCAGAAAGATAAAAACCCATTATTAGCTCTTCTGCTCTCCATACACCTCTTTCTTCTACCTCTCTCCTACCTCCTTTCTTCCCTCCATCATCCTTTCCTACTCTACTTCCTCTTCCTTTCTCCTTCTCCTCTCTCTTCATTCCACTCCTCCTAATCCTCCTCATCTTCCCCCCTTATCCTCTCTCCTATCCCTCTCTTCCTATCTTTCTTCTCTCCTCTGTTTCCCACTCTTCCTTTTATTGGTGTATTTCAGCTTCTGAGCCAACTCCATTCTATGTTGATGGTATTTATGCTTCCATATCAATATACTTAACATATCTTAGTTTTAAAGAAAAAATAACTTTGAAACACTTTTTATAACATGAATCTAGTTTTACTTTTGAGATTTTTAAAAAAAAGACTTCTCGTACACTGTATATTTAACATCTCCCTGCAGAGTTTATATCATATTCAGATCTGAGGTACGAGCCATTTCAAATCTTTGTTGTTCATTTCCTAAAGCGTGTCCTTTGTTGATTTGAAAGGATGTTTCCAAGCATTGCTTTGCTGAAATATCTAACTTCTTTTCAGCTTCGATTGTAAACATGAATTTTTAATTAAATGATTTTGCCACTTTATTGCATGTGACCTCTGGACAATGTGTATATCTCTATAATGGATGTGTCACATTTATTAGGTGGACAAAGTTCTCCAGGACTGATTTATCTTGGAGTAGACAACTCTACTTGATAGGAAGAAAATATAGTGCATGGGATTTTTGTATGTTTATAGCATCTTTCTGTCTAATAATTCTTTCTTTGACATCTTAAATTCAGTGTTGCCCTTTCTTTTAGATAAATGCAATAGATTGACTCTGCTTTAGGCAGCTGGAGAATCTCCTTCTTATGAGTGTGATTATCTATAAAAATGACTTGCTAGTAGTGAGTAACGTACACTACCAAAGTGCCTTTCAAGCAAGAGACCAGTAGTTGTAGCAATAAAGATATGCTATTGAGATTTAAAGAACTTAATCTGTTTTGTGTAAGATTGTAAAATACCAAAAGAACAGCAGTGAAAGAACAGGAAAACCAACACACTCTCACGAGAGAATGCTACAACAGTGTTGCACATTGCAGAACATACGTCCCACAGAAATATCTCAGCACTAGAACGCATATAAAATATAAATTATATAATTTCTAAAAATGTTGATTTCTAAACTCACCTTCTAAACTGTTCTCCAATCACAATACATTAGAGCGATTGAGATTGAGATGTATTAGATTTATATGCTGCCCTTCTCCCAAGGACTCAGGGCGGCGTACAACAATTAAAAGAAACACATAATATAAAAGTTAAAAAAAATTAAATGGAATATCCCAAACCCAATTAAAATTGACAATACATTTTTTTTAAAAAAATTCAAGTTAAAATTAACAGTGACCAATACTTTATTATGTTTTGTTCAGGCCAGGCTGGCTTGCTGGAAAAGCCAACTTTTTAGGGTGCGTCGGAAGGACCGGAGGTCGGGGATTATACGAAGCTCCGGGGGCAGCTCATTCCAGAGGGAAGGCGCTCCCACAGAGAAGACTCTACCCCTGGGGGTCACTAGCCGACACTGTCTGGCCGACGGCACCCTGAGGAGGCCAACTCTGTGGGATCGCACTGGATGGTGGGAGGCTACCAGTGGCAGTAGGTGGTCTCGCAGGTAGGATCTGTGCTAGAGTAGTGGGCATGGCCAACTCAACATCACTCACGTTGGTGGACGCTTCACCTTAGCTGTTACAATGGTAATAAGGGTTAACCAGAGAGGCAGTTTCTATATGCAGGTCAATAAAGATTAGGCTAGAAACAACACCAGAATGTTTCCTTCCTGCCTTCCTTACAGGATTAGGCCTGTAAAGTGGAAAAAAACAAAATGATATTTCTTCCAACAACCGGTTCTCCGAACTGCTTAGAAAGTTACCAACCGGTTCTCCTGAATAGGTGCGAACTGGCTGAATCCCACCACTGCTATGACGATTAACAACATTTTGACTTATGATCTTGTTTACAGCTTTCAAAACAATTCAGGAGGAGTGTTCCAGGCCTTATGTGAGTACTGCACTTCCAAACTATATGTTTAAGGAGCTTTTTCAGGCTTCAGCCCAGGTCTGTAAACAATAGGCAGCGATAACTTTATTTTAGACTCGTGCAAAAACCTGAAAAAAAGGTAATGCATAGCACAGAGGTGTTGCACTCATGCAATATCAGAAGCATGTGTTTTAAATCATTTCTGAAGTTTTCAAAAGCTAAGTAATTATAGCAGAATTGCTTTGCACCATTGCAACTTTAAACAAACTGCTTGGTCAGTTTTACCACACTCTGGTTGATCAGAGGGAGCCTTGACTGGCTGGTATTCTTCTCTAACTGTATTAAAACGTCCAAGAGTGAAGATGATTATACAACTAGCTTAAAGTAATTCAGAAGGAATAGGTAGAAGTAGCCTGCTCTTTTTACAGTTGCAACTCCTGGGTTCTGCAAACAGGCAAATAAGTTGCTTAGTTAGAAATAGAGGATGGGGTGGGGAGTACAAGGAAGGTACAAAATTATTCATATCACTTTGTGGGATACATATTCAAAGCAGCTGTTTACATCCAAGTAACCCATAAGCCTAGAAAAAAGGTCTTTAGAAAACCACAGACACAAGAGCCGGGGTGGCGCAATGGTTAGAGTCAATACTGCAGGCTACTTCAGCTGACTGCTAGTTCGGCGGTTCGGCTGTTCAAATCTCACCGGCTCAGGGTTGACTCAGCCTTCCATCCTTCCGAGGTGGGTAAAATGAGGACCCGGATTGTTGTTGGGGGCAATATGCTGACTCTGTAAACCGCTTAGAGGGGGCTGAAAGCCCCATGAAGCGGTATATAAGTCTAACTGCTATTGCTATTGCTATGTCCTCCCTTTTCCCTCCCAGTTGAGGAAAGGACTCCACAGAATGTTGTCTATGCAGCACGAGTTCCACATTCATCATTTGTCAGTAAGACATTGGTTAATTATTATGTATTCAATTTTTAATTTATGATGTTCATAAATTCACACCTGAATCCTTCAAGACCTAGACTTTTATTCTAAATACTTTTCCACATTAGCCCTTGTTAAAGAGCTTCACGGCTTTTTCAAGTCATGGAACTTATTAGTTTTTTAAAAAACAACAACAACAACCTGGATCTGTAAAATGGAGGCCATGGTTTGTTTTTCATGGAAGAACAAGTCAAACTCTTTCCATTACAAACGGCCGTGACCAAATTAACTTCATTCTTCCCTTAGTGTGTGCCATGGAATTCCCTCAAGTTCTCATGCAGCTTGGAATTCACAGAACACAGTTTGAAAAAAACCTCCTCTAGATGATCCGGGGACCACAGCTTAGCTATGATGTGTGAATTTCAGACATGACTTAAGCATGATGGATCTGGGTCTTCTGTACTGTTTAATGACTTTCATTTAGTGCTCCATCGTAAAATACAAATATCCAATGCAAATCGGAATCCTTTCTCCATATTCACTTAAAACTTGGCTAGTGGAAGACACATCTTTTCTTGAAGAGACATGATGTCACTCTCTGGCCCTTGTGTAAATACATCATTTAACCTTTTTATAACTAGGAAGATAAGTAGTTTTGCATGTGCACCTGTCTGGGAAATTTGCTAAGAACATCCGCTTAAATTATAAATGTTTTGCAAATAGAAAAAAATTGCTATTCGTGGAGTTCTAATAATGTTTACAGAATAATAGAATTCACAAAACTATTCTCATAGCCTTTTTTAATCTTACAAACAATTACAGAAATATAATACTAATTTTATAAGTGCTACATTAGTTCTACATTACAGAATTTGTATTAAAGTCTTCCTGGCTGATTCATCATAATCGCTCAAATCATCTAACGTTTTGACTTAATGAATATATTTCTAATACAATCTTAGCATCCTAGAACTAATTCCCTATTAGAAGTACACTGATGACAAATGTGACTATGACATTCCAAAATCCTAAACAATTGTAAAATATTTCTATATATAGATAAACATCAGGGAAAATTGGAAGTCCACCAGTTCATGGATTTTTAAAAAATGATGTTGGTAAAATAAATGGTCAACAACCATTTGGAACTAAACAACAGAGTTTCTTAAATAGAACCAAGAGCATTTTTATCCACATATCCACTGGCTCAGAAGAAAGAAAGAAAGAAAGAAAGAAAGAAAGAAAGAAAGAAAGAAAGAAAGAAAGAAAGAAAGAAAGAAAGAAAGAAAAAAAGAAAAAAAGAGAAAGAGAAAGGGAGAGAGAGGGAGAGGGGGGACTCATGTGATACTGATGTTTCCAGTCAATATTTGACTCGGTAAAATATGCTATTTGATATGAAAAGCAGGTGATGAGCATGGAAGAGATGCATGGAAATACTGTAACCAACTGACACTTTCTACAATTTGTAATGGAAGATGGTTTTTTTTAATTTTTATGTTTGTTTGTCTTTGTTCAAAAATAAATAAAAATTGTTTATTTTTTTAAAAAACTGCATAATACATGAATGAACATAGGTAGTATTCAGCAGGTTCTGACCAGTTCTGGAGAACCGGTAGCGGAAATTTTGAGTAGTTCGGAGAACCAGTAAATGCCACCTCTGACTGACCGCACCTCCATCTATTCTCTGAATCCTGAGTCCCAGCTGATCTGGAGGGAATGGGGATTTTGCAGTAACCTTCCCCTGGAGTTTAGATTTTAGATTTAGATTTTAACTTTATTTGTATGCCGCCCTTTTCCCTGAGGGGACTCAGGGCGGCTCACAATTCAGGGGGAGGGAAGTACAAAACAAGTTATACACATAAAGACAATACATCGTTAAAAAGCACAACAGTCATACTATTCGGGTGGGGTTGAAGTCTTTTAGCCCCAGGCTTGTCGGGACAGCCAGGTTTTAAGGGCTATGCGGAAGGTCTGGAGGGTGGTGAGGGTACGAATCTCCACGGGGAGCTCGTTCCACAGGGTCGGAGCAGCCACCGAGAAGGCTCTCCTCCGGGTCGTTGCCAGTCGACATTGACCGGCTGATGGAATTCGGAGGAGGCCTAGTCTATGGGATCTTATTGGCCTAGTGGAAGTAATTGGAGTGGAGTGTGGAGGGAATGGAGATTTTACAGTATCCTTCCCCTGCCATGCCCATCAAGCCACGCCCACCAAGCCATGCCATGCCCGCCAAGCCACACCCACCAAACCATGCCACGCCCACCAAACCACGCTCACAGAACCAGTAGTAAAAAAAAATTGAATCCTACTACTGAACAAACAACAAAGAAAAGCTTATTTCATTGGTGATAATGTTTTAAGACACGGAGATTTAAAATTTAGACAAACCAAATTTTGGGCCACATGCATAAAAATCCAGTTTTTGAGAAAAAGAAGCACACACTGCTATTTTGCAGTTTAATCTCAAATATATTAAGAAATGAAGTTTCCTACTAATTGAAATCTGAATTGATAAGTAAGAGTGAGTTTGCAATCCTAGCACTAGGTATTCTGTTCCTCCCCACAGCAAAATGCTATATGCTTAGCAGTTCTAGGCTTTTTTTGAAAATAAATTTACTACACAAGTTAATGAAACTAATTAACTGTCTTCTTTAAACATGTCTTAACAGTCCTTTTCCTGCTATTTTGGCTGCCAGGTAAAACGTGTTTTGTTCACTGCTACAATTATAACATTGGATCGTATTTGAAAGAATGGAGAATATTCACAGACTATTTCATCAGTCATCAACGATACAATTTCATGAATATCATTTTTACTGAAATGTAATATCAGCGACGTTAGTGCATCAAAATATCACTAAAAAAAAAAGATATACCATAGTACTTTCTCTAATTTACCATTGAAATAAATTTTAGTTCGTTTGCTTCTTAGTCAGCAGCAGAAATGGTTCACCGACAAATGCGCGATACACAAAACTGCGCCAACAAAACCGCACTGACAAAACCATGACGTCAAAATCGCGAATTGATTTTTGACAATAGTGCGATGACAAATGCACGACGACAAAATCATGCGTATGTACGTTATAACCCTAACCCTAACTCTAAAAAATTTTCGATTTTATTATCATCGTGCTTTTGTCGGCGCGATTTTGACATCGCGAATTTCTGGGTGTGATTTTGACGTCGCGGTTTTGTCATCGCGGTTTTGTCATCGCGGTTTTGTCATCGCGGTTTTGTCATCGCGGTTTTGTCGTCGCGCTTTTGTCTATCGCGCATTTGTCAGGTCACGGCACAAATTACTCTTCAGCTCCCATTATTTTTTTCTAATTCAACATTTTAAGCAGGTTGCATTAGTAGATTTTACATTTGTCTTTCTCGGTTTTCTAGCTGTCATTCACTGTTGTTAGTTTTGAGTTAAGAATCACAATTAGCAAGTACTTTCAACCAGATTTAGCACATTTTCTATGTGCTGAAATCTTCAATGAACATACAGATCGAGCCAGGTAAATGTTCACTGCATCTATATCATAACACACAACCAAACAATCAAAACCACAAAAATAGAATTGTTAGGCAAAGGTGATAGTATTATATCCATCACATTAACCTAAGTGTGAGTGCACAAAATGCAGATTCTATAGTAATTGCACTACTATATGTTGACTGGATTGTGCCAATGTTTCCATTGCACGGCACATACAAGAAACATAGGGATAGCATGTTCAGTGTCTATTATTGGAGATGTCTGGACAAACGTCTTTATACCAAGAACACAAATATTCAAATTGCAGTTTGGGTCTTGTGAGATTACTATAACAATGTTATAGCAATAGCAGTTAGACTTATATACCGCTTCATATGGCTTTCAGCCCTCTCTAAGCGGTTTACAGAGTCAGCATATCACCCCCACAGTCTGGGTCCTCATTTCACCCACCTTGGAAGGATGGAAGGCTGAGTCAACCTTGAGCTGGTGAGATTTGAACTGCCGAACTGCAGATAGCAGTCAGCTGAAGTGGCCTGCAGCACTGCACCCTAACCACTGCACTACCTCGGCTCTTCACCAT
Source organism: Thamnophis sirtalis (assembly GCF_051295495.1). Taxonomy (NCBI): domain Eukaryota; kingdom Metazoa; phylum Chordata; class Lepidosauria; order Squamata; family Natricidae; genus Thamnophis; species Thamnophis sirtalis. Next base: position 172,301,909 of record NW_028261382.1, read on the forward strand.
CACCATCATCAAAATTTCTCTCCAACTAAATAATCTCTAACGCTTACCAGTTGAATCTATTGTAATATTTGTCTTCAAAAATAATTTATACTTCTAGGTTTTGTTATTATGTTATTTATGTTAAGTTATTTTACATAACTATAATATTACTTGGAGGTGGCAAAATAAATACATTCAAATACAGCTAAATATCTACGGAGATTTTCAGTCATCCAGATCATGGTTGTCCCAAAGGTGCTTTTTCAAGAGGCAATTGGACTTTCTCGTTTTTCTTTCAAGAAGTGAAAGTTAGCAGATGTGTTAATATGCACTTAATTTTCTTTGTATATTTCCCTTTGATTATTTCCCACTAGAAAGATTTCGGGTTTGTATTTTATCTGTTCTCCTGTAATTTCTTGCACCCATTTCCATATTTAGTTTAATTTCTTATCTGAATTAGGCAAATGCTATTCTAGCTGTAGTTAGCAGATGTGTTAATATGTACTTAATTTTCTTTGTATATTTCCCTTTGATTATTTCCCAGTAGAAAGATTTCGGGTTTGTATTTTATCTGTTCTCCTGTAATTTCTTGCACCCATTCCCAAATTTAGTTTAATTTCTTATCTGAATTAGGCAAATGCTATTCTAGCTGTAGTTAGCAGATGTGTTAATATGTACTTAATTTTCTTTGTATATTTCCCTTTGATTATTTCCCAGTAGAAAGATTTTGGGTTTGTATTTTATCTGTTCTCCTGTAATTTCTTGCACCCATTTCCAAATTTAGTTTAATTTCTTATCTGAATTAGGCAAATGCTATTCTAGCTGTAGTTAGCAGATGTTGTTAATATGTACTTAATTTTCTTTGTATATTTCCCTTTGATTATTTCCCAGTAGAAAGATTTCGGGTTTGTATTTTATCTGTTCTCCTGTAATTTCTTGCACCCATTCCCAAATGTAGTTTAATTTCTTATCTGAATTAGGCAAATGCTATTCTAGCTGTAGTTAGCAGATGTGTTAATATGTACTTAATTTTCTTTGTATATTTCCCTTTGATTATTTCCCAGTAGAAAGATTTCGGGTTTGTATTTTATCTGTTCTCCTGTAATTTCTTGCACCCATTTCCAAATTTTTGTCCAATATTTTTGTCTTTCCGGGCAGGTCCACCATATGTGATAATAAGTCCCTTGTACTTTTTTACACTTCCAGCAGGTCGGCTTCATGTTTGGGTACATTTTAGCCAATCTTGTTGGTGATAAATGCCAACGATAAAACATTTTGTATATATTTCCCTTCCCAGCATTCTTAAACCGGTTATTCTAAACCTGCCTAGAGCAGCATCGAAAACAGTACCATGGTCAGTACCACAGAAGCATGGAATGTCAGCTATCTATAATACAGAAAGGTAACATATGTGTAATGGCTAACAAATTATGCCGAGTATTTAACGATACTCAGAATCAGAAAGAAATGGAACTCGAAATTAAATATGTCAATTTTTCCCGGATGACAAAATCAACTTTAATCCCAAAGATATGGTTTCATATAAAGCCAACGCATAGCAAAACAGAATTATTATTTCTCATCACCTCCTTCAATAAGAAGTACACTCCACCACTTAAAATCAAGAGCCGAGGTGACGCAGTGGTTAAATGCAGCACTGCAGGCTACTTCAGCTGACTGCAGTTCTGCAGTTCGGCGGTTCAAATCTCACCGGCTCAGGGTTGACTCAGCCTTCCATCCTTCCGAGGTGGGTGAAATGAGGACCCGGATTGTTGTTGGGGGGCGATATGCTGACTCTGTAAACCGCTTAGAGAGGGCTGAAAGCCCTATGAAGCGGTATATAAGTCTAACTGCTATTGCTATTGCTATAGCTTGCTGATTTAACAGGCACTAGGAACTGAATTTCGGATGCTATGCATAGACAAGAATTTTCAGCGTATCAAAGTTTAAGAAATACTGAATATATCTGTCATGATTATTTATTTAATTTATAAGACGCCCGCCATGCCCAAATGTATCTACTAATCAAATTGATATGGCCATCCACCTCACTGGAGGAAACTCTGGGCAGCAAACGACAATCAAATAAAAAGAAACAAAAATGTACATTCTATTCTAAGCATATGATAAAATCTTGAAATACAAAACTCCAGACGAGGAAGGATAAAAATGATCACCTCACTGCCGGAGCCATCTAAAGCAAGCCTCCGGTTGCTTGGTAGCTGCAGGCTTGAGATCACAAACAAGTCTTAAGGGCTTTTGGAATATAAAAATATAAAAATGAGCCTGTAATAAAAGATGAAAGAGAAAGAACCAAAGGCTCTTTCTATTTCTGATAATAACAGTCTATCAAGAGCAATTAGAGGCTCCTTAGCTTGAATACAGGTTAGTTTAAGAATGAGGTCTAACCTTGTCCTTAATTTCTGTGTGAACCAGAAATGTCTTTACGTCAAATTTTTACCGTGTGTGAACCAGAAGAGTATTATTGTACAATATTGTATACTTAGGATACAGTACAAGTAGGATTGTGTAGTAAACTTGAACCATTCACTCAAATCGTTATGAATTTAACTCAAATTTTGCTACAGTTCGGCTTGGCTATGGATCATCCTTTAAGCTGGATGTTCTTTGTAGGTCTTGCTGTTATATTAATATTTTGGGAGGCACTAGCCCAAATGTTGGATATTGTATAATCTTCGAAATAAGAGACGTGTCTTCATTCAGCGGGATCCCTATCGAGCCCTGAAACATAACTTTCTGTTTGCCTGGTCTCAGGCCAAACTTCATAACATAATATGCAGTTACACTAAGGAATGCAGTTTGACTATATAATTTAGATTTTTATTCTGCTCTGTGAACTGGAGGTCATTAGCATCAGCTTGAGAGGAGGGGGGTCGTTGCAAGGAGTTTTGGCATAGCAACTGGAAAGAGGGGGGGGATGAGGATGGTCACTGGAGGAAAAAGATAAAAGAAAAGTTGACAGCCAGATAGCTGTTAGTCTCCTGTAGTACAAGAGCATATGGGATTCAGCCGGTTCGCACCCCTTCGGGAGAACCGGTTTTAACTTTCTGAGCAGTTTGGTGAACTGGTTGTTGGAAGAAATAATTAGGGCAGAGAACCAGTTGTTAAATTATTTGAATCCCACCACTGCATATACTGCAATAAGAGCCGAGGTGGCGCAGTGGTTAAATGCAGCACTGCAGGCTACTTCAGCTGACTGCAGTTCTGCAGTTCGGCTGTTCAAATCTCACCGGCTCAGGGTTGACTCAGCCTTCCATCCTTCCGAGGTGGGTAAAATGAGGACCCGGATTGTTGTTGGGGGCGATATGCTGACTCTGTAAACCGCTTAGAGAGGGCTGAAAGCCCTATGAAGCGGTATATAAGTCTAACTGCTATTGCTATTGCTATAATAAATAATAGAGTTTGGAGTTCCTCAACACGTTTCTACAGGTTTTAACCATACAAATAGTCCTCCACTTACAACTGTTGAATTAGTGACTGTTCAAAGTTACAACGGCACTGAAAAAAGTGACTCATGACCAATTTTTCACACTTTACGACCGTCGCGGCATCCCCATGGTCACGTGATGAAAATCCAGATGCTTGGCAAGCGGTTGATACTTAACAACCATTGCTGTGTCCCCATGTGATCCCCTTTTGCGATCTTCTGACAATGGGGAAAGCCAGATTCACTTAACAACCAAGTTACTGACTTATCCACTGCAGTGACTCACTTAACAACCGTGGCAATGAAAGGTCCTCCAACAGGACAAAACTCGTTTTAGCAAACGTTACAATGAACAGCAGAAACATGGGGCTCACTAATATGATTTTGAACCTTACAACGGCAGCAAGACTATTGGTGGCGCAGTACTGGAAGAAGGAAGAATTGCCTACTATTCAAGAATGGACACTAAAAGTAACAAGCTTAGCAGAGACGGCTAAAATATCAGCATATCTTAAGGACCATTCAGATGCGAAATATAAGATGGAATGGAGAAGATGGATTGACTATATTCAGAAATAAATATGGGACTAAGAAACTCCAGATAGCTTATGAGTGAATGAGCAAGGAAGGATACAATTTGCTTAAAGTTAGCTTCACAAAAGGGGAGTTAAAAACTACAAGTGAGGGATGATGCTATAGTCTTGTTAGCTTATTTTAGAATATGGATGTTAATGTTTATACCCTGTATTTGCTCTGGGAGGTTGGGGGGGGGGGAAATTGGGGGGAGGGGAGGCATATATTTGTAAAACTTTTTTCTTTAAAATTTTCAATTTAAAAAAAAAAGAAACATCGGGTTCATTGTGGTTGTAAGTTGAGGATTACCTGTATTGCCTAATAGCTCAAATGGAGGGGGGGGGGTTTTCTTTTTTTATTTTTATAAATTTTTATTTTAAACACACAAGCACATCAACAAAAAACAAACACATGACTTAAGACAACATAGGAACAAAGAGTTCCATCGCATATCATTCAGCAGTTCCGTATTGGTTTCTTTGCAGTTAGTGTTTTCCCTTCTATACATTTCTATCTTGCATTCATGGTCTCCTTATTCGTTATCCATTTTTATGTACAATTCTATGTTTATTTATACTTAGCTATTTATAACCAAATATTGTTTACCTAAATTGTGCTTTATATTCTTACTGTCGCTTATTCTCTTACATACAATTCTAGGTATACATTCACGTGGTTATTCTTTTTCTTTGCCATTCTTATACTTCTGTTATTCCATTTAAAAGGTTATAATATACAGTTTGAGTTGCTTTGTTTACCATCCCTAGCGCCTGTTATGACACCACCTTATTTTCTCCATCTTTTCTTTTCTCTCTCCCTTCCTTCTCTACTTCCTTGCTTCCTCCTCCTCCTTCCCCTACTTTCTTCCCTTACCTCTCCCCTACTCTTCCCCTCTCTCTTCCCCTTCCTGTCCTCTCTCCTTCTCTTTCTCTCCCATCCTTCCTCCTCTCCTTCTCTTTCTCTCCCTTCCACCCACCTTTCCTTATCTCTTTCTGTCTTCCCTTACCTCTCCTCCATTCTTCCTCTTCCTTTCCTACTATCTCTCCTTCTCTTTCTCTCCCTTCCTCCCTCCTCTCCTTCTCTTTCTCTCCCTCCCTCCCTCCTCTCCTTACCTCTTTCTTCTTCCCTTACCTCTGCTCCACTCTTCCTCTTCCTTTCCTACTATCTCTCCTTCTCTTTCTCTCCCTTCCTCCCTCCTCTCCTTCTCTCCCTTCCACCCAACTCTCCTTACCTCTTTCTTCTTCCCTTACCTCCCCTCCCCTCTTCCTTTCCTACTATCTCTCCTTCTCTTTCTCTCCTTTCCACCCCCCTCTCCTTTCCCTTCCTTCATCCCTCCCTTCTCTACTTCCTCTTCCTGGAAAGGGGGGGGGTTCAATTGCCTGCCTTAAACCAGGACCACCCACCCCATTCCCAGGGGACGGACCCCTGCCTCTCACTCACCCAGGTTGACGAAGCTCATGATCATGTCGGCCTCGTTGAGAAAAGCGCTGTCCTGCGAGGTGGCTAAGCTAGGACCGCCGGAGGCGCCCAGGTTGTGGGTCAGGAGAGTTTTGGGCTGCGGGGGTCGCGCAGTGGAGATGTGCCGGGTGCCCCCGACGTGATGCTCGGGCTCTCCTCCCTCCTCCACCGCCGCCGCTTCCTCCTCCTCCTCCTCCTCGCCGGACAGGGTGTTGTAGAGATCCAGCATGAAGAGGGGCGCGGAGTTCAGCCTGCCCAGCGGAGGCTGCTGCTGCTGCCGCCGGCGTTGCTGCGGGAGAGGCACTTCGAGCTCTCCGGGCTGCTGCAGCTGAAGCCCGTGCGAGGGCCGGGGCCGGTGTGGCAAGCCCAGCACGGAGAGGATTTCCTTCTGCATCTCCCGCTTCTCGTGGGACTTCAGACGGCGGTAGAGGAAGCCCGCTTGGGAGGAAGAAGAGGTGGAGACGGGACCCTGAGCCTGAGTCTTCCCGCTCCCGAAGCCCGCGGCGCTCGGGCTGCCCAGGAGAAGCGCCCCCGCGGCGGGCAGGAGAGGCAGCCCGGGCAGGGCGCAGCAGCACCAGCAATAGCTCCCGCACACCACCGCCCACCACCAAACCCAGCGCAGCCTCCACGGCATCGCTTTCCCCCCCATTCACACGTTCACTTCAAGAGCTGAGTCTCGCCGCTGGGAGAAGCTGGGAGCTCCTGCTTCCCCTTCTTGCTTCCACCTTCCCCCCCTCCTGCCCCGTCCTTTCCCCTCGGCGGGGTGGCAGCGGGGCTAATTCACGGGAGGGGAAGAGAAACGCGCGGAGCTGCCCTCCTTCTCCACGACTCCATCCCCCGCTTCCATCCAGGGGCCCCGGGGTGGTGGTGGAGGGGACACACACAGCCGCAAAGGGGTCTCTCTCTCTCTCTCTCTCCCTCCCTCTCCCTCTCTCTCTCTCTCCCTCCCTCTCCCTCTCTCCCTCTCTCTCTCTCCCTCTCCCTCTCTCTTCCTCTCTCCCTCTCTCCCTCTCCCTCTCTCTTCCTCTCTCTCCCTCTCCCTCTCTCTTCCTCTCTCCCTCTCTCCCTCTCCCTCTCTCCCTCTCTCTCCCTCTCTCTCTCTCTCTCGCCTCCTGGCCCCTTTCTGGCGAACTCAGGCGCAACCCTCTGGATCTCGCGCATCTCCCGCTATCCCTGCGCGGGGTGTTAAGACTCGCTCAGGGCAAGTTCAGCGCTCGGGCGCTCGTCTCTCTTTTTCCAACCGAGTCCGGTCGCTTTTTTGCGCGCCTCCGGTAGCTTCCAATCGAGTCCGGTAGCTTTTTGCGCGCCTCCGGTAGCTTCCAATCGAGTCCGGTAACTTTTTTTGCGCGCCTCCGGCAGCTTCCAATCGAGTCCGGTAGCTTTTTTTGCGCGCCTCTTCCTGCGCCAAACCTAAGGGAGAGCAGCCCGCGCAAGCCCCCTTTTCACAGGACTGAAGTTCTCGGAGGAAAGGGGGAATAATTAAAAAAAAAGGTGGAAGTTCTCGACAAGAGACCGAGCGGGAGAAGGCAAAAACGAAACAAAAATCCCCCCCAAAATAATCCCAAACTCCTAATCCTCCAACTCCTCCTTTTTCTTTCTCCCCGAGACTCCCCGGGCAGAAAAAAAGAAGCGTCCCGAACTCCGCAGATGGTGGTTTCCTTCTTCGCCCCCGCGCAGAAGTCTGCGCCAAAGATGAGACCGATCCTAACGGCGCGCGCGCTGCTCCTGGCGTCCGCCTGGGCAGCTCTTTGGAGTCGCTGGGGTTTCTTGCGAACGCGGCTGCCGAGCCTCGCAGGTACCGCGCGATCCTCCAGCTGGCCGGCAGAAGCGGCCCGCCTCTTTTCTCTCTCTCTCTCTCTCTCTTTCTCTCTCTCTCTCTTTCTCTCTCTCTGGACGGGCGGCGGAGGAGGCGACTTATGAAAGCGGCTCCCGGTCCCTATCCGTCACGGCTTGGAAACCTCTCCGCCCCCCCGAGAAGAGGCGTTGCCTCCTTGTTTGCTGCCCCCTCGTTTAGGCACCCAGCTCGGCTAAATGGGGCTAAGTAAGATAGGCGGGTACAGTTTAAACCCCCTATGAGAGAGGCTTTAACACGTGTGAATGAGGGCTGGCCTGATACGCAGGTGCTGGGAAACTTCCCTTGGCCAGGTTTTGAAGCGGGGAGATTGGGGGGAGGGATTCTTCGCTTTTCAAGAATAAAATAATAATTTGCAATGGGTATGGTTTGTATTTCTAGCTCACTATTTTATGCTTCTGTTTATGTATAATCTCACACTTTTTTACTTCCTAGAGCAGTGTTTTTCAACCTTTTTTGTGCAAAGGCACACTTTTTTCATGAAAAAAATCACGAGGCACACCACCATTAGAAAATGTTAAAAAAATTTAACTCTGTGCCTATATTGACTATATATAAAGTAATTTTCCCACGGCACACCTTACACTATGTCACGGCACACTAGTGTGCCACGGCACAGTGGTTGAAAAACACTGTCCTAGAGCAATATGATAAAAGTTTTGGGGAAGACACTTGTGTCTCAAGAAATACTCTGTTGCTGAATTAAAACCCAAAGAACAATGGTGCAGCCCTCCAGGTTTCACAATACTCATTGTAGGAGTTCTTCAATTAAGAGATCACCTTGCCTGAAACAGGAAGCTCCTTATAAACTCAAATATAGTATAAATTTGAATTCTTGCCCAGAGGGAGGAGGAGGGAGGGAGGGAGGGAGGGAGGGAGGGAGGAAGGAAGGAAGGAAGGAAGGAAGGAAGGAACTATAGTTAAAGAACTATAAAAGCAACAATCTACAAAGAACATATTCCTTCCTACACTTCCAAGAGTATAAGAATAAAATGCTTTCAAGTCATTGTATAGAACTACATATCCCTACCGATATCTCTAGCTGTACCAAAATTTGGCAGCATAATCTTAGGGGATTTCTCAGTGTCTTAGTTTTAACTTACCCTTACCCTGCGTAACATTCACGTTTCAGAAAAAATTATTTGCCATCTTTTATTACTTTGCTTCCTAGTAATATGTCTTAACTTAGTTTTAATACCGTTTTTAAATAAACTAAATTTCCTCTCCCCCAAAAAGAAAAGAAAAAAACATCTGTAAGGAGAAATAAGGACAGGGACACACTTTGCCTGAACTTGTATTTAAGATTTACAAAACCCATCAAGTTACAGGGTCCAATCTGGTCCCAGTGACCGACCCAGATTAGATCCTGCAACATTATCCTGGGACACGTATATTGGCCTTCATTCGTGACCAACAAGTTGCTCCGTAGGGTTCCACCACAAAACCGCGGATGACAAAATCGCGCTCGACGAAAACGCGTACGTGACGTCATCACAGCGCGATGAAAACATCGCGCTGTGATCGATAAATGTAAAAATAAAGCGAAAACCTTACCCTAACCCCCCCAAACCTAACCCTAAACCTAACCCTTAACCTAACCCTAAATCTAACCCTAACCTAACCCTTAACCTAACGCTAAACCTAACCCTTAACCTAACCCTAAACCTAACGCTAAACCTAACCCTAAACCTAACCCTTAACCTAACCCTAAATCTAACCCTAACCTAACCCTTAACCTAACGCTAAACCTAACGCTAACCCTTAACCTAACGCTAAACGTAACCCTAACGCTCTAAACCTAACCCTAACCCTTAACCTAACCCTAACCCTAACCCTAACCCTTACCCTTACCGTTATGTGAGTCGGCTTGCTTTAATTTTATTTTTATTTCAATTTTTAATTTTTTCGTCGCGCTGTGATGACGTCAAATGCGCGCTTTCGTCGAGCGCGATTTTGTCCTCCGCGGTTTTGACGGGTCACGGCTCCATAGAGCCCTAAATGGAAGGAGAAATGCTTTACACCCTCTTAATTAAACTCTCTTAAGAGTTTATCACCGCTTGCTGTTCATTCAGAATTTCTAAGACACTGCGTCCTCTTTCCCATTTCGGTTATATTTTGTATCACTAGTCTTATGAAAACTAAGTAGTTCTCAATTAATGACCATTCATTCAACAACCATTCAAAGTTATAATGTGGCTGAAGAAAGGATAGTTATGGCCAGTTCTTGAAATAATGGCCATTGCAAGCCTTCCCATCACCTGATCAAAATGTCAGTGCTTGATAGCCAACTCCATCTATGACCGAAAGGGGGCTTCAACTATCACCACCTACCTCTCTCCCCATCCCAATCTCTGCCCTTATGGATGTCTTGCACTCCATCATCTTACAGCCCAGTGGTGGGTTTCAAATTTTTTTAGAACCTCTTCTGTAGGTGTGGCCTGCTTTGTGGGAGTGGCTTGCTGGTCACGTGACTGGGTGGGGGTGGCTTGCCAGCCATGTGACTTGATGGGCCAACTTGTAAAATGTGGTGAAACTCATTTGCTTAGCAACCAAAATGTTGGCTCAGGAACTCTGGCATTTGAAGCACGCAAGTCTTACTGTCAAGTAGACAGTAACTGTTGCACCCCTAACTCTTTAGGGAAAAAAAAACACCCAGGGGTGTTCAAACTTGACAGCTTTAAGACTTGTGGACTTCAACTCCCAGAATTCCTCCTCTCGCTCTTCATCTTGATGATGTGTGGACGGGCGGGGTGGAGGGATCTGGAACCGGTTCTAAATGGCACTGTAGATTTCTGGAACCTCTTCTATAGAAGAGGTTAGAACTGGCAGGAACCCACCCCTGCTACAGCCCCCAGATGATCTTCCTCCTCCTGATGCCGATAAAAGTTCACCGATGTTCACCCTGGCCCTTCACAAAGCAGCTGCTGGTTCACCAGGCTGCCTTCCCAAAGGCGTGCACAATCTTGCTCAAGTCACATGCCGCCTTTGCACGGGGAATCCTTCTTGTGAGATCTTTGGATGGAGCACAGGGGTGGCAGGCAGTGGAGTTCAGGCTGGCCAAAAGGACAGAGGTGGGAGAAATAGGTGGGAGGGAAGGGTCCCTTACCTCACCACGGCTCTGGGTTGGGAGCAGTGGTGGGTTGCTAATCCCGTTCCAACCGGTTCGGTTGGAACGGGGGCGGCGGCGTCCTCGTGCACGCGCGCAGTTCACGCATGCGTCTTAGCGCCTGCGCGATGCTCCAGCTGCTCATGGAGAATCACGCAGGCGCTGTATGTGCCATGCGCCTGTGTGGAAGCGCAGAAGCCTTCAAAGACCGGTAAGGAGCGCGGGCGGGTGAGCGGGCTCTTCGCCGTTCCCGGAAGTTACTTACTTCCGGGTTCGCCGACCAACCGGTTCGCGGGGACTGCCACGACCCGGTTGAAACCCACCCCTGGTTGGGAGATACCAAGCTGGGAACGGCGCGGATTGGGGTGGATCCCCATCCAAAGACCAGGTAGGATTTGGTTAGAAATGGCAACTGGGACTTTCTAGGGATTGCTGTTGCTAAGTGATGGACTCACGTGACACTGCACCTTACTGGGACTGGAAATCCCAGTCCCAGTAACTATTAACTAAGGAGTACCTGCATCCCTTTGTAATTTGGATTGAGCTCTTCGGAATGCACTTTTAGAGCAAGGGAATTGTTGATAAAATCCCCTGTTAAATAGTCCAGTAATCAGCTGTAACAGTCAAGAATGTTCAGTGGTAGGTTTCAAAAATTGTTCGAACCTATTCTGTGGGTGTGGCCTCCTTTGTGGGAGTGGCTTGCTGCCCATGTGACCGGATGGGAGTGGCTTGCCGCCCATGTGACCGGATATGAAGATGCCGGCGACACTTGTCAGAACCACCTTAAATTACCTCACACACAGCACTGGCATGGAGAAGAATAGGATGTAAACCTGTTTTTTAAAAGGCGTCTTTGGTTTGCGTTAAAACAACTTCAACACACGCAATGTTCTGATTGCACCACAAACGCAGTAGTCATCCTTACCTTTCACAGAGGCACTGAGTTTTATAAATAGGAGCATGATAGTGTAGAATAATCATATCCAAGGACCAGTGGTGGGTTTCAAAAAAAAAATGGGACCTCTTCTGTAGGTGTGGCCTGCTTTCCGGGTCCACCGGTGGAACCTCTTCTAACCGGTTCGGTAGATTTGACGAACCGGTTCTACCGAATAGGTGCGAACTGGTAGGGACCCACCTCTGAGAATGTTCTACCTGTAATGCAATAGAGAAGCAAGAACTGATCAGGTGCAGGCTACTACAAGTACTTTGCTAAATTATGACCCTTGTTTAATCATCACTACAAGTCGCATTCTAACTTTTTATGGATTTGTGTAGCTCTTCAGAAGGTCACAGAAAACTCTTGACAGGTCAGGTCTGGTTAGCATTTGGATGGCAGAACACCAGGGAATATTATCAAGGCTGGAAGCTAGACTAGGAAATAAAACAAATCAAAATGAAAGCAATCCCATTCTGTTGCCAAGAAAATTACATGGGGCATGCCCATTAAACAAGCAGAATCAAACTTAACCTAGAGACATGGCTTTAAAAAATGGCAATCCTATTTGGGGGGGGGAAATCAAAAGAGCAGATTATACAATAGGGGGGAAAATCCCTAAACAAATGATTAAATCAAAATATTATGCAGATGTGTGTTTCCTCCTATTCTTCAGTTGACTTATGGAGGCTCTCATACGAAAAGCAATGTATCTTATTTCACAAGTGGAGTAGTTAACAGGAAGCCCTAATAGCTTGTAAATAACTTAAACAGGAAGTCCATGAACTCAGAACAGTTTTTTTTAAAATAAACTAAGTAATAAATCTTGGTTCCTTCCAAAAGATTCCTCAAGATAACAGGCATATTTTCCTTTGGCTGACAAATAAACCGAATGCAGACAGCAGAGTAATTTAACTGTTATTAAAAACAGTACATCTAAAGTGTCAAAAAAACGCAATGCATTCCATAACCATTTGGCTCCTGTAAAACACTGGCTGTTTCTGTACATTGTGCTAACCTATGATCTCCTTAGCTTTGATTTCCTAAGTCACAATTGGCTGGGATCACCCAGCAAACTAAGCAAGAACAATCCAAACCACTTTACAGGCTGTCTCAAGTGTTTAAACTTAATCCCAGGTTGGTTTAAGTCTACCTTGTATGCAGTGGTGGGTTTCAAAAAATGTTCGAACCTACTCTGTGGGTGTGGCCTCCTTTGTGGGAGTGGCTTGCTGCCCATGTCACTGGATGGGAGTGGCTTGCCACCCATGTGACCGGATGGGAGTGGCTTGCCGGCCGTGTGTTCTCTCTCTCTCTCTCTCTCTCTCTCTCTCTCTCTCTCTCTCTCTCTCTCTCTCTCTCTCTCTCTCCTTCCTTTTGTCTCTGTCCCTTTTTCCATTTTTTCTTTCATCTCTCTCTCACTTTTTCTTTCTTTTTTTCTTTTTTCTTTCTTCCTTTCTTTCTCTTTCTCTCTCTGTGTGAGTCTCTCTCTCTCTCCTTCCTTTTGTCTCTCTGTCCCTTTTTCCATTTTTTCTTTCATCTCTCTCTCACTTTTTCTTTCTTTTCTTCTTTTTTCTTTCTTCCGTTCTTTCTCTTTCTCTCTCTGTGTGAGTCTCTCTCTCTCTCTCTCTGTCTCTGTCTCTCTCTCTCTCTCTGTGTGTGTGTGTGTGTGTGTGAGTGGTGGGTTTAAAAAAAATTGGAACCTCTTCTGTAGGTGTGGCCTGCTTTCCGGGTCCACTGGTGGAACCTCTTCTAACCGGTTCGGTAAATTTGACGAACCAGTTCTACCGAACTGGTGCAAACTGGTAGGAACCCCCACCTCTGCTTGTATGACAAGCTGAGACAAAAATCTACCCTCCTCACACACACTTTTTTCTCCTATAAGCAAGGAGCTGTGATCTAAGTTCAAACTTAGGATTCAAAGCACGGCATTATACTGTGCATCATGCAGTTTATGTCAATAAAGGGTTCACCGATAAAACCGCGACGTCAAAACCGCGCCCACAAATGCGCACCGACAAAAGCGCGCCATCAACAAACAACATAGTGGGACGCGTAAACAACGTTATAACCCTAACCCTAACCCTAACCCTAACCCTAGTCGTGCTTTTGTGGGTGCGCTTTTGACGTCGCGGTTTCGTCACCGCGGTTTTGTCGGGTGCGCATTTGTTGGGCGCGCATTTGTCGGGTCACGCAATAAAGAGACAGAGATGATAAAATGGTTGCAAGATGTATTAAAGCAGCAAGATTCTAACGATCAGCTGTCTCCAGCTGAACAGAAATATAGCTTCTGTTTACTCTATAACATTGTCAATATTGCTATTATTGAAAAGTGTTTACAGAGTTACCAATAGGCTTCCGTCAAAATATAATATAAGAGAATGAGTGACAGAGCAAAATTTGCTATCTGCCCTGTCCTCCTTATGCTGACTTTTATCTCAGCCAAAATGTTTCCGTTCTGTGACATCTTAGGCCATACTCTACTGCTGTGTTGTAATCCTTCTCATAAACCTGAATAAAGCAATACTCTGCCAGCAAGATATTTGCTATCCTTATTGTTGATCTATTTCCAGATGTATTGCCTCCATTTCAAGTCAAGGCAATCACCTGTCTAGGAAGGTCTCACTTTGAATTGAGAAGCTGGAGAAGTATTTTCTTATTCCATTATCATTTAGAAGAGGTGTGTAAAGGTGCTGTTGGTCCCAATCCCAGATATTTGGAAAGCACCACAAATACAATACAAGACCACAGGCTTTGTATTTCGTTCTGGGGTTCATATAGAATGATCCTTTGTGCTGTGTGTAGCATCCATGCTGGTGTGGGAAGTTATCATCCAGCCCTCTGCCAGAAAAATGAAATATCCTAGGAAATATTGAAAAAGCAGAATGTTCCTCTGGATATGAAAAGAAACATGTTTTAAAAGACTGAAGCTTCCTGCCCATCCCCACTTTGTCAATGGGCCATTGAGAAGGCCAGGCTAGTCCACTTTACATAATAAAGAGTTCCCCACTGCAGCCGGGGGGGGGGGGGGATGGGAGTAAAGGCATGATAATGTTGGAACTTTACTTAACTGACCACATGGCATCTGAGAACTCATCCATACCTGGATTCAAAACAGAGCCTAGAGAGTTGCCCCTGCATGGCCCCATGGGAGTCTGACAACCAATCAGAATACATTTCATACACAGGAACAGGAAACAGAGAGGTGGGACTGAACAGGTTATAAAAAGCCTAGCAAGCCCCTCCCTCAGCCCTTCTCTTCTTCTCCACCAACATTGAAGCATGTGATCACCTTTTCTGTTCAGGGCTCAAGCCATGTGGCCCTGTCCAACAATAAACCATCTTTCCCAGCAGCCTCCATGTCTCCAGTGTCTTTTTCCCCACTTGGAGCCGAACCCAGAAGGACATTTCTTTCATCACTGGGATCCAGGCTCAAAGGATTAGAAATCTGTTCTCTTTCTCCTCTCCTGGGATAGGAATAGGGAGATTCAATAAATCAATGATTCTGAGAAACCCCACCCCACCAGCCATCATCCATCTTTGAACTGCAAGAACAAGACCACCACATTAGTGTTTCTCAACCTTGACAACTGTGAGGTGGGAGGACTTCATCTTCCAGAGTTCCAAGGCCAGCAATGGTCCATACTGGTCACTTGTCTCTATTCATTTTTCCATCTATGTCTCTCTCTTATTATTATTTGGGAACTAGGAAGAGGGATATACATTTCCAAATCTCATTCTACTTTCTTAGCTGACTATTTCTATTGAAGTTGATTTGCAAAATAAATGCTTAAAACGTACGTCTGTTCAATAAATGCTTAAATCCTCAAAAACAATTCTCCCTTCTCCAAATCTGCTAGATTCCTTGCTTCTCTTCAGCCTAACAATTGAGGGACTGCACCTGTTCAAAGAAAAGTTGACTCTACTCATTAGCTTTAGCCATCCATAGTAGCAGCCACAAGGCTGCCATCTATCATGAAGTCATTGTATAAGTGACATGAATCAGGGAAATTGTATTATATAAGTGACACGAATTAGGGAAATCACATCATGGCACACAATATGTAATTCATATCATTTGTACAGTGACACCGTGATATCCCTTCTCCTCTCTCGCCAGGACATTGCTGGCTGGGTTAAGTCAGAATATAGTTTGTTTCCTTTGGCTTTAATGCAGTACTTTGTATAACGTCAAGACACTGTGATGATGGCTTAGCATAATATGGGAGCCCAGCAGGGGTGGGTTCCTGCCAGTTCTGAGCCAACAAGACTGGAGGAGGAATTCTGGGAGTTGAAGTCCACAAGTCTTAAAGCTGTCAAGTTTGAACACCCCTGGTTTTTTTTTTCTAAAGGGTTAGGGGGAGCAAGGGGCTTGTAACTTGACAGCTTTAAGACTTGCGTGCTTCAAGTGCCAGAGTTCCTGAGCCGACATTTTGGTTGCTAAGCAAGAGCGTTGTTAAGTGAGTTTCACCACATTTTACAAGTTGGCCATGCCCACCCAGTCACATGGTTGGTAAGCCACTCCCACCCAGTCACATGGCTGGCAAGCCACTCCCACAAAACAGGCCACACCTACAGAAGAGGTTCTAAAAAAATTTGAAACCCACCACTGGAGCCCAGCCTCATTCCCTGTGAGCAGCTGGGTGGAATGCGTCTTTTCAATAATTATTTTGCTGTGAAATTTAGAGCAGAACTTTCCAGAACCTTTTCATTGCTATTTTTTTCCCCTTAAAGCCATTTGTGAATTAAAGCTACATATTGAATTGAACTTTATTTATATGAAACATTCTGGAGTTTCAGTGCTGTTAGAAAATGTTCCGCTTATTTTAATTTAATTTAAAAATAATTTGGATGTTCTTCACATTGCTCAGAAATTGATTAAAAAGAGACTCTGTAGCCTTATTATAATTTTTCATACAAAATTAAAGTTTTTGTTCATTTTAAATGTTTATATTAAAATATCAACAATATTTTAAAACCTATTCTCAAAAAAGGACCTGAAATATTTCCTTGGTCATTGAAAGACATAGGTGTTTTGTGAGGTGTTTAAGGATACACAATCACACATTAATACTATTAAAAGAATGTTTCACCTCCTCATGTTTGCTCTCTCTCTTTCTCAAACTTTCCTTTCACTCCTCCACCTTTAAAAATGTTATGAATTCGGAATTGCTTTAGAAAATCATATTTTCCTACTCAGGGATGACATCTGGTGGTGAACCAGAATCAGCTTTTAAAAATGATCCCGTAAAAGAAAAAAAATGTCAGTTTGCTTCTTAAATTAGTTTCTTTAAATTCTTGCCTCAAGCCAAGATATAGTCTATCGTAAAGTGCTTATGGTATGTCAGCTCTTTCTGGTGAAATGATGTATTTAATTAATACATTAAACTATGAGTGCATCTTCTGTTATCATCAGAAAAGCCTAAATATAAACATATATATATATGTTTATATTTAGGCTTTTCTATGTTTATATATATATGTTTATATATATATGTGTGTGTGTGTGTGTGTGTGTGTGTGTGTGCTGATATATATATATATATATATATATATATATGTGTGTGTGTGTGTGTGTGTGTGTGTGTTTGTGCTGATATATATATATATATATATATATATATATATATATATATATATATATATATATATATATATATATATATATATATATATATATGTTATATTTATGCTGATAAATAAATAAAGGGAGACTAGTATAGATCTATTTCAAGCTATTTAGCTCTCATCAGCTAGCCATACCCAAGTTTTTGGGAATCGAACCTGTGCTCTATTGCCTCCCAGGCAGGGAGTTAACCATTTGAGCTACAGAGAACGACTCCTTTATCAGCCAGCCAGGGTGGGAGGTATATACTCTGTAGCTCAAATGGTTAACTCCCTGCCTGGGAGGCAATAGAGCACAGGTTCGATTCCCAAAAACTTGGGTATGGCTAGCTGATGAGAGCTAAATAGCTTGAAATAGATCTATACTAGTCTCCCTTTATTTATTTATCAGCATAAATATAACAAATGTAACAAAAAAGGCAACAGTAAAAAATATTGGGTTTCTGTCTGGATGGACTCTTGTGACGAGCCTAATGACAGAGAGTGGAAGTGTGACCTTCCTCCCATACTTGGGCATACCAGGGGTTGTGACTTTAAGTATATATATATATATATATATATATATATATATATATATATATATATATATATATATATATATATATATATATATATATATATATATATATGTATACACTTAAAGTACATACACATACATACATACATACATACACACACATACATACATATATATATACATACATACACATATATATATACATACATACATATATATACATACATACATATATATATACATATATATATATAAGATTTTTACAACCCCTGGTAAGCCCCAATTATGGGAGGAAGCTAACTGCTTCCATCATCTGTCAATCGGCTCGTCACAAGAGTCCATCACGACAGAAACCCAATATTTTTACTGTTGCCTTTGTTATATTTGTGTTTTTTATTTGTGCTGATAAATAAATAAAGGGAGACTAGTATAGATCTATTTCAAGCTATTTAGCTCTCATCAGCTAGCCATACCCTTACTGGGATTTGAACCTGGGCTATATTACATACTAGGCAGACATCTTAGCCATTAGGCCACAGTCTTGTATTACTTAGATGTATCTAATGTTCAATTCCTTGTTCTGACCTAGGCTCCCCAAGAGCATGAAACAAACTCCTTGTCCCGACAAAAAACCCTTTTATTAATTTACTGTGAATTCTGCTCATTCACATCCAGCAAAGTCTTTCAAGGGAGGATTTACAGTCACAGACCTTATCTGGCTTGGAGAGCTGACAGGGTTGATATCTACAAAACTGGTCACAAACCAATTAAGCGAACTAATTGTCTCCTGCAAACTCCACTCTCCTTTCGCTCCTCTTTTATTTCCTCTGGGAGGGGCCATTCATAATCCATCTGTGGCCTTACTCCCAAGTCGACCCCTGTTCTTTAGCTGTTCCCTTCATCTGGCAACTCTGCGCATGTGCACACTGGGGACAGGCTCCAGCTGTTCGTCTGCCTCACTGATGTCTGACTCTGAAGGCAGCTGATAACTGGCATACGACTCTGGCCCCCTCTCTGCCTCCCACACAGAGCCTTCCCCAGAGTCCAGGACTGGCCCATGTTCCTCCCCAGCCTCCTCACACCTATTCGGTAGAACCGGTTCGTCAAATCTACCGAACCGGTTAGAAGAGGTTCCACCAGTGGACCCGGAAAGCAGGCCACACCTACAGAAGAGGTTCCAAAAATTTTTGAAACCCACCACTGGTCCTTGGATATGATTATTCTACACTTGTGGCGGGCCACAACACCCCTTTCACATGAACATTTTAACACTGAGATCAAAATCAGCTAAAAATATTATTCCCCCTTCTTTAATACTAAAATATTCCAATCTTAGAAAGCATATCCACTCAAATTAGTATATAAATATGTAAGATTGATTCTAAGTCATTCCAGAATTCTGGAGGTTTCAAATACATTCCAAATAAATTGTATCTACATTTCAGATACATTCCATGTTCAGGAAAAAAAAAATTACAGAGAGAAGATGATATTCCCAAAATGCATCAGAACAAGAAATGGGAAGCCCCTTGACATGTATATTTATTCATTCACTTTGAGCCATATATACATAAACAAAGCAAGAGATTGCAGTTGAAAAATAGACATTCGTCAAAGAGGATGTATAGGATTGTCCATCCTGAACCACAAATCATTTCTCTCTTCCGCAAACCCCCAAACCTGTACACAATTGTGTACATAATTGTGTACACAATTACGTACACAGTTTCAATATTTACTGGGGGTGGGCCTAAACCATTTACTTTGGCGAAATAATCCCATTTGGTTTTAGTTACTGCCAGAAGACGGGAGATCTTTTCTCTGTACCTCCATCTTCCTGACAAATGCCTAAAATGTACTACCCATTTTCACAATGCCGTAATCAGGGACGGATTTAGATGAAAAGAGGCCCTAGGCTATTCCACTTATGAGGCCCTTTCACCTCCCATTTTTAAGTTTGTAAATTGCATGAGAGACAATAAAATCATTACTGTGATATATATCAATATATATCAATATATATAGCTGGCCTCCCGACGGAGGGCGGCTCTGCTCTGCGGCAAAGGCAGCGAGGCCAGCCGCCTCCCCTGCTGCGCTCAGCTGCCCGGCTCGGCCCCCTCGCCCTCACCTGCCTGGCCGCTGGTGGGCTCCGCGTCGACGGGGCGGCTACTGGGAGCGGCCGCGCCTCTCACCCGATCGCCGTTGCCGGGAACGTGGGCGGGCTCCCCAACTGCCGCGGCGCTGGAACGATCTTAGCCAATACATTTTTATGTTTGTTTATTAGTCCTATGCGTAGAACTTCTCCTTATTTTCGGTTCAGTGTTTTAGTGTTCACTGTTTTTAGAATAGTGCAATTTTAATTTTGCTAACAATTTGAATGTAGGCCCCTCTTGATCTTGAGGCCCTAGGCTGAAGCCTAGTTAGCCTATAGGAAAATCTGGCACTGGCCGTAATGCAACCAAGGACTTCAGTTTCAGACAACTCTTGGGTTTTTTCTTCAAACTCTTTCCAGCAACATCCACGGGGCCTGGGTCTTTGATGACATATTGTTCCACTTTGATTGAGGTTGGGTTGTGTGGGCCACTCCTTCAAATCATAAACAGGGCAGAAATTGCCTTCTGCAAAAAATACCACAAAGGACTGAGGGGGAAAATGTTAGATTACAGAAAGAGACTTTGGTGTCAGTTCAGCTACTCTTTTTAAGACTGTAAAATCTGAGCTATTACAGATGTCTTTAAAAGAAGATGCCTTTTTTAAAAAAATACTGAAATACATGGTTTTTTTTCTACAATTCTAAAGAACTAGCTTATAGCTATTAACAGTGCACAATATGTTCCATAAATATTCAGAGGAAATGGACAGCAGAGGTGGGTTCCTACCAGTTTGCACCTATTCGGTAGAACCGGTTCGTCAAATCTACCAAACCGGTTAGAAGAGGTTCCACCAGTGGACCCGGAATGCAGGCCACACCTACAGAAGAGGTTCCAAAAGTTTTTGAAACCCACCACTGACTTGCATGCTTCAATGCCAGAGTTTCTGAGCCAACATGACTGGAGGAGGAATTCTGGGAGTTGAAGTCCACAAGTCTTAATAGCAATAGCAGTTATAGCAGTTAGACATATACCGCTTCATAGGGCTTTCAGCCCTCTCTAAGCGGTTTACAGAGTCAGCATATTATTCCCAACAACAATCCGGGTCCTCATTTCACCCACCTCGGAAGGATGGAAGGCTGAGTCAACCTTGAGCCGGTGAGATTAGAACCGCTGAACTGCAGATAACAGTCAGCTTTAGTGGCCTTCAGTACTGCACCCTAACCATTGCGCCACCTCGGCTCTAAAGCTGTCAGGTTTGAAGACCCCTAGGTTTTTTTTCTAAAGGGTTAGGGGTGCAAGGGTCTTGTAACTTGACAGCTTTAAGACCTGCGTGCTTCAATGCCAGAGTTTCTGAATAGCTACTTGGACCGACCTAAGTACTAATTCATAATTTCATATCCGGTCACATGGGCAGCAACCCACTCCCATCTAGTCACATGGGTGGCAAGCCACTCCCCCAAAGGAGGCCACACCCACAGAGTAGGTTCGAACAATTTTTGAAACCCACCACTGAAATGTACCCCTGAATGCAGAGGACAAAGAAGGATAGTTATTACCATTAAACCTCATTTAGGCATTTCAGCACAAAGAGGCTAGCAACTATTCGAAGCACAGGTCTATGCTTAAAGAACTGTACTTCCATGCTAAAAGCCAATCTTTATACGGGTAGCCCTCATTTGGTGACTACAACTGAGATTGGCAATGTGTCATGAAGCAAAATTATCACTAAGTGTGTTGCCAACTGTGCTTACAATCTGACTTCAGTTTTAGACACCTGGAAAAGTTGGAAATGCAGATATTGATTAAAAAGTTATTGTCAGCCTCTGTTTTGCTGCTTGCTTTCCGACTGCCATTGAAACGGGGAGGGAGGGCATGGTATTTGGGTGAGGGAAATATTCTGTACTGGAGGACTGTTAATTGGGAGTTGTTCTCACCATCTACTGCGCAAGTGGAAAGGAGAGGAGTTTCCCGCCAAGGCCAACTGTCCGGCATACCAACCTGATGATGATTTTTGAAGATGTCTCCCACCTGACAGTTGTGGAGAATTGGATTGGACTATGAGCTGGGGTTACCAAGGGGAGGGGAATGGGTCATGTGTGATATCAAATGCTTTCGCGCACTTTTGCTCAGATCCAGCTTTGCTTAGCTTCTATTTACTTATCATCAGTAAAAGTACTCTTAATTCTGAAAAATGGAGTTGAGTGGTTTCTTTCTTGGTTATTAAGTGATGCAGCCCTGACAGTTATATTTTCATCACTGGCATAACTGTGAACAGTTGCTAAAAGAGCCAGTCACTAAAAGGAGGCTACCTATATTCTTTTCTATATTCTATATTCAACCCACTATACAGGTTAGGAGCCGAGGTGGCGCAGTGGTTAAATGCAGCACTGCAGGCTACTTCAGCTGACTGCAGTTCTGCAGTTCGGCTGTTCAAATCTCACCGGCTCAGGCTTGACTCAGCCTTCCATCCTTCCGAGGTGGGTGAAATGAGGACCCGTATTGTTGTTGGGGGCGATATGCTGACTCTGTAAAACGCTTAGAGAGGGCTGAAAGCCCTATGAAGTGGTATATAAGTCTAACTGCTATTGCTATTGCTAGGTCTACTGTACACATTCAGTGTAATAATATCATTTTATGATATTGGCAAGAATCCTTCTAATAATGTAACACAAGCAGCTAAGCCAAACAAAGATGCATGATCTGCAACAGAACAATTTCTTACAAAGAAGCCATAAAGAGAGACCACGTTGAGAAATTATTCTAATGTAAGCCAAAGATACAGTAAGGGTAAACTTGAAATAGGGTTTTTGTTCTGACCCCCCTCGTCCTACACCAAAACACTCCGAGACAAAGATACTGCAAGGATTTATTAACACACAGACCAACCTTGGCAGCAATCGAGCCTGCCAAGCTAGCCACGAGAGTCCTCCAACTCTAGTGAATACGTTGACTCCTGCAAAGGGCGTATGCACAATCATTCCTTTTATAGTCTGGAGAGGAGCCTAATTACCACCAGCTGAGTGCAATTATCTCCTGTAACTGCATAACTGTTCCTTACACCTATTAGCTCTCCATTGTAGGGCATCCAAGAACAATTCCCTTGTCTCCTCCCCACTGCTCCAACGCATGACGTCCGGATCACACTCCCTTGTCTCCTCTCCACTGATCCAAGGCTCAGGCACTTCCTGGTAGCCAACCAGCCTCTCTGCGCCCTGCTCGGAGTTGGAACCCTGTCCAGGGTCCTCCACATCCTCCAGAGCCGACTCATAGGGCCCCTCGCTGTCGGAGTCTGGTGGCAGCTCCAACGGCTCCTGTTGGGCCACAACAGTTTTAAGGTCCTATTCCAATAAATTAACCACAGCACTGCACTAACTCTTTCCATTTTATCATGTAAAAAAAAATGAAATTGATATGTAGAAAGATGCAGTCCATCTGACCCTCTTAGAATACTATTTCAATTATCTCTGATACGAATTCCCAATAAGAGCAAATGATTCCTTTAAAGTATTTTAACCACATCCAACAGTTCCGTTCCCAACTGTAACGTGCCTGAACCCACATATCCTCCACATATCCTTCTTATCACCACAGCCATGTCTCCTCCCTCCTCCGCTACAGATGTAGCTAATTCCAGCCTTTTCTATTGTGGCAGAGGAATCGTAAATGTTGTATGTACTGGAAGCAGAAAAAAGAACTGCTTCGGCTGCACCACCATGATGAAAACCGAAACGCCGATGCCCACATTATTTACTTTAATGGCCAGCTCTGCAATTCTGTGTTGAGTTTATTCACTGGTTCCAATGCATCAAAGGCCACAAAGCAGGCATCACCCAGATACGGTTTTAAGAGACAGGATCTCCGTTCCAGATTTCAGCCTCAATGCTGTAATTTTCAATCAAATCAGTCTTCTATAAATAACCTTATGTATATACATCCTTAAGGAGGAAAAAAAATATGATGAATAAATATATATATACGTCTTTTTTGTGTGTGCTAAGTTTCCAATTGTAATCACAATCTTTTTGTATGCAGCTGCTTTTGATTTCAAATGAATACTGTTTTAGTCTCCAAGTAAATATTGCCAATTGTAAAGCAGACCCATCAATTGATGAGAGGAGGAGGGGGAAACCCAAGCTCTGTTTGTCTGCTTTCCCAAAAATTCTGTTATGTTCTCATTGTTAATAACTTTAATTGCAATGATCATATTACTTAAAACACGGAACTTAATCACGACCCAGATATGACTGAACTGTGATATTTCTGGACCTATTTTTTCCCATCAATCCATTTTTCCCCCTCTGCCTGTTTTATGACAAGGCAGGTTGATCACGGCTGATAGAGTTTGCCTGTCACCTAGCTCCAGGAAGAAGTACTCATCTGAGATAAGATAAAGTCCTCATTGAATCAAGCTTGAGTCTTGGTGACTTCGTGGACATGTCACATATAGTTCTCGCTTAGGACCAGAGCGTGGACTAGTTGCTAAGTGACACAATTGCTAAGTGAAACATAACATGACTGCAACAGGCTATAAATGTCAGCGTTCCAAGTATCATGTAGAATTAAATCAGAGTCCAAGGCAAAACGATCCTTAAAGTTCCAATTTAATCTCTCTTTCTCCCTCTTTCTTCATATTTGAACAGAGAAATATTATTTCTGTTGGAATCCACTGAGTCTTATTAACTACCAACATGGAAGATTTTCTTCCAAACTTTTTTATTCAAGGATTGGGTTAAAAGTTAGATATGTATCTTAGTAACTTTTTGTGTAAGGTTTTATAGCACAAGTATAATCCGAGAGGTTAATTATAAATGAATGCTGTGTATAAACTACCGCTCCTAAATGCTCAAATATTACAGAATAACCAGTGTTTTATGAAGCTAAAATTACCTGTGAAAATACTTTTGATGAGTAAGTGTAAAGGAACACAGAGATAAGATATGCAGAGATTAACAAAACATGAGTTCAGGGAAACAAGCTATCAGCATTCCAAGTATAGTGTAGAATTAAATCAGAGTCCAAGGCAAAACGATCCTTAAAGTTCCAATGTAATAAAGCAGACATCTTAGCACATCTGTGTTAATCCCAATTCTGGAAATGACATCAGAATCCCACCCAGTTAAAAGTTCATGATCTTGTCCCCACACCCACAATCCTATCACATGCTCTCTAAAATTTGGTGGCCAAAACTGGAACTCATACTCAAGATGACAAGTACAGAATAAAACTGAAGCATATCTCTGAGTATTTAAACATTATACTTCTCTTTAAGTATAGCCTAAAGTGAAGTATAGTGAAGTATAGCTTAAAATTGTATTTGTCTTTTCTGAAGACACATAATACTGCTGATTCTTACTGTAATAAGTCTGTAATCGTCCAAGATATTTTTCACAGGGATTATTGGCAGGCTATATAACCTCCATTCTATAACTGCATATTTGATTTGTTGCTTCAGTATATAATTAAGGTTTGCCTGGGCTTAAATATGGCTGGTTGGTTTCGAGCTCCGAATAATACATTCTCTGACAGACATATAACATCCTTTAATTTTTCTAGTACATTATTTTCAGGGGGACATTCATGCATCCTTTTTTTTCAAACAAACATCCTGGTCACTTTGTTTTTCTTAACTAGGGCCTTGGTGTCAACTCTAAAATGTTTCCAGCCATTGTGTCAGAAAATTAGTTTTGCATGGCCTCCTGTATGGAACTGCAGGGACAGCATAGAGCTAAAAAAAAGTCTGTCCGCTGATATAAATGCAGTTAATTAGCAATAGCAATAGCAGTTAAGACTTATATACCGCTTCATAGGGCTTTCAATCCCCTCTAAGCGGTTTTACTGAGTCAGCATATCGCCCCCACAGTCTGGGTCCTCATTTCACCCACCTCGGAAGGATGGAAGGCTGAGTCAACCTTGAGCCGGTGAGATTAGAACCGCTGAACTGCAGATAGCAGTCAGCTGAAGTGGCCTGCAGTACTGCACCCTAACCACTGCGCCACCTCGGCACAGTTATAAAACTGTGATCCGGAGAATTTAAAATAAATTCTCAAAATAAACCCCAGGGGTATTCAAACTAAAATAAATATCCACAACAATTTGAGAATACTTGGGCATTTTAAGGTATGAATCAATATTTCTGAAAAGTGCTTGAGAATGAAATATTCACATATTCCTAAGTGGTTCAGCATATTCTTCAAAACTAGTTCCCATCACTTTGTGGTACCAATCCCTCTCTACCTCTTCATATATATCTCAAAATTAACAAAGAAATGCACTCTCTGCTTAAAAGCATGGTAAGCTATCCCAGGCTGATCAAGTGATGCCGATGGGATTCTTTCCTAGGCTCTAAAAGCTGTAGTGGTCTGGTTGGAGAAGAGATTTCAGTTCAAACCCTAGCAAGACTGAGTGGCTTTCGGTTTTAGGAGCCTGCAAATGATATGGTTTTTCTTTCACTTTCTATTGGGTAGCATTTGCCCCAGACAGAATCAGTCAGGGCCGGATTTTCCTTTAGGCTAACTAGGCTTCAGCCGAGGGCCTCAAGATCAAGAGGGGCCTACGTTAAAATTCTTAGCAAAATTAAAATTACACTATTCTAAAAACAGTGAACACTAAAACACTGAACCGAAAATAAGGAGAAATTCTACGCATATGACTAATAAACAAACATAAAAATGTATTGGTTAAGATCGTTCCAGTGTCGCGGCAGTTGGGGAGCCCGCCCACGTTCCCGGCACCGGCGGTCGGGCGAGAGGCGCGGGCGCTCCCAGTAGCCGCCCCGTCGACGCGGAGCCCACCAGCGGCCAGGCAGGTGAGGGCAAGGGGGGCCGAGCCGGGCAGCTGAGCGCAGCAGGGGAGGCGGCTGGCCTCGCTGCCTTTGCCGCAGAGCCGCCCTCCGTCGGGAGGCCAGCTATATATATTGATATATATTGATATATATCACAGTAATGATGTATTTTATTGTCTCTCATGTAATTTACAAACTTAAAAATGGGAGGTGAAAGGGCCTCATAAGTGGAATAGCCTAGGGCCTCTTTTCATCTAAATCCGGCCTTGGAATCAGTGCATGAGTCTTCTGAACTCTTATCCCCTTTTGAAGAACCACGACCATGGCCTTTTTACTAATCCATCTTGCATGCCAATTGTTCTTTCCTGAACCAGGGCATCATCATTCATGCTTTGATGGCCTCCCCAATGGATTAGTGCCTTGTGCTTTACAGAAGTCTGCCCTTGGGAGTTTAACCAAATGATGCAATTGATCCACAATGTGGCAGCACAACCAGTTATGTGGACACTTCAGTACACACGTGTCATACCGCAGTCTTCATAGGCTGTACTGTCTTCCAACAGGCTTCCAGGTGCGCACTACTATCAAGGTGCTAGTTACTATCTCTAAACCATTGCATGGCAAAGGCAAGGACTGCCTTTGTGAGATTGCCTCTCTCAAATTGTTTCTGCCCATTCCCATAAGGGTGGGCATGCTATTAAACAGCACCATTTGGTAGAACCTAAGGAACATCCTTGGTCTGACATGAAGCATATCCTCTGAAATACTATCCCTTTATGATTCTCATGATCTACCCTGAATGTATTTGAAATCTTTATGTTCTCATTGGGCCCAGGGATAGTTGAGGCCATCAATATAATTGTGTTTTCTTGTGGTTTGAGTTTGTTCTCAGGCACCATTTATATGTAGGTTAGGAGCATATAAGTCAGGGGTGGGTTTCAACCGGTTTGCGGCGGTCCCTGCGAACCGGTTGGTCGGCGAACCCGGAAGTAAGTAACTTCCTGGAACGGCCCGCCCATCCGCGCTCCTTACCCGGTTTTGACGAGTTCTGCGCTTCCACGCATGCGCAGGACGCATACAGCGCCTGTGCGATCCTCCAGGAGCAGCTGGAGCATCGCACAGATGCTAGTACGCATACGTGCACGAGGACGCCGCCGGCCCCGTTCCAACCGAACCGGTTGGAACGGGGCGAGAAACCCACCCCTGATATAAGTGCTGGTTATTACCTTTAAAGCCCTACATAGCTCAGGACCAGGATACCTGCGAGACCGCCTACTGCCACATACCTCCCAATGGCCAGTGAGATCCCACAAGGTGGGCCTTCTTCGGATTCTGTCAGCCAGACAATGTTGGCTGGCGGCTCCCCGGAGGGCCTTCTCTGTGGCTGCTCCGGCCCTCTGGAATGAACTACTCCAAGATCCAGACCTTGCCCACTCTCATGGCCTTCCGAAAAGCTGTTAAAACCTGGCTATTCCGGCAGGCCTGGGGCTATTGACCTCATTTCTGAGGTCCAGCCCCAATTCAGATTGGGTGCATGGGTGATGTTTTTTAATTTGTTCTTTTTATTTTTATTAATCATTCGTCTTGTTTTGTAAGCCGCCCGGAGTCCTCCAGGATTGGGCGGCCTATAAATCTACTAAATAAATAAATAAAATAAATAAAAATTAAAATGGGATTGAGAGAGCTCATTATAGTGGTACCTAACTTTTATTGCACTGCATGTTTGTTTGTTTTTAATATTTTATACATCTTCATTACTCCACATTCAAAAATGTTGGAAATAAGAAATCCATCCTCACCTTCCCTCTAGTTCTGTGGTGTCAAACCCGCGTCATGTCATGTGATGTATTGTGACTTTTTTCCCTTTTGCTAAAACGGGGGTGGGGTGGCCAGCGCGACACACATAAGGAGCCAAGGTGGCGCAGTGGTAAGAGTGCAGCACTGCAGGCTACTTCAGCTGACTGCAGTTCTGCACTTCGGCTGTTCAAATCTCACCGGCTCAAGGTTGACTCAGCCTTCCATCCTTCCGAGGTGGGTAAAATGAGGACCCGGATTGTTGTTGGGGGCAATATGCTGACTCTGTAAACCGCTTAGAGAGGGCTGAAATCCCTATGAGTTTGGAGTTTATTCAATTTGTAGGCCGCCCTATTCCCCGAAGGGACTCAGGGCGGCTGAACAAAGCCAAGGGAGGGGAAATTACAAAAAGTAAGACAAAGACAATCAGACAATACGAACAATTTAAAAGCACAACAGACACAGCAAATTTGAGAAGGGGGGGGGACTCAACCCCAGGCTTGCTGGGACAGCCAGGTCTTCACGGCCGTCCGGAAGGCCTGAAGGGCGGAGAGGGTCCGAATCTCCACGGGGAGCTCATTCCAAAGGGCTGGGGCAGCCACAGAGAAGGCCCTCCTCCGAGTAGTCGCCAGCCAACATTGGCTGGCAGATGGAATACGGAGGAGGCCTAATCTGTGGGATCGAATGGGTCTGTGGGAGGTAATCAGCAGAAGGCGGTCTCTCAAGTACCCAGGTCCAATACCATGTAGGGCTTTATAAGTGAAGCGGTATATAAGTCTAACTGCTATTGCTATTGCTACATCCAGCCCATGAGCGGCAAATTTTAACACCTCAGGCTAGTTGATATATACATTTCACGGAAGTATAACTAATGCCGCTTGGATGCCAACACTTTTTGCCCGCTCTATAGCTGCAGGTCACGGAAGCTACATTTCACGGAAGTATAACTAATGCCGCTTGGATGCCAACACTTTTTGCCCTCTCTATAGCTGCAGGTTCCCTGCCTTCTGGTCCTTCAGCCATGGCCATTGCTATTGGACAGTAGGAGAAAATAGAAATCTGGCTTTTGCAGAAGACACTGTCCACATAATGTCTGGTCTAAAGCATTTGTTTTCTGGGCTTCTTATTCAAACGGTTGGTACACAGGTCAGTTTAAGCCAAGAAAGTAAGATTCTGGCAAGTAGATGTTACCGAATTGGTCATCATTCTGCTGACAAGGGATTTCAGAGTGTTGTTCATATTTTGGTGGAATTTGCATGTTTTTGCCTGCTATGCCACTGTCTAGAATGGGCTACTTCCAGGTCCTGCTAGTCCACAAACGTTTCCTGATAACACTGACGGTTTCCTTGTATCAGTAGTTGAAGCTTGCTCATTTATCAGTTGCTCGGTCATGCTTTGAACCTCTGCATCTGTGACCTACTGGCGAGGTAACTTGGTACTTAACTCTGTTGGGTAATTGGACAGATGGATATTCCATCTACCCACCCACTTCAGAGGACTTGGCTACACCACAGCTTTGTCTCGTGTGTTAAGACGAGCAAATAGTGGTTATTTTTTC
The DNA here is from genome assembly GCF_051295495.1 of Thamnophis sirtalis. Lineage (NCBI taxonomy): Eukaryota > Metazoa > Chordata > Lepidosauria > Squamata > Natricidae > Thamnophis > Thamnophis sirtalis. The sequence goes on from NW_028261382.1 coordinate 172,331,624, forward strand.
TACCAACCATCACCTTTGGCAGGAGGGGAAATCAAACCAAGGAAAGCCCATGTCACTTTCTTTAACTTGTTCTTCATTAAGGAAAGTAATTTCTTTGGGCTTCAGCTATCAGGGCAGCTTGATCACTAATAGTGAACCAGTGGTGGGTTTCAAAAATCTTTTGAACCTACTCTGTGGGCATGGCCTCCTTTGTGGGAGTGGCTTGCCAGCCATGTGACCTGGTGGGAGTGGCTTGCCAACCATGTTTTCTTTCTTTCTCTCTCTCTCGCTCTCTTTCCTTCCTTTCGTCTCTGTCCCTTTTTCCTTTTTTTCTTTCATCTCTCTCATTTTTTCTTTTTTATTTCTTCCTTCCTTTCTTTCTCTTTCTCTCTCTGTGTGAGTCTGTGTGAGTCTGTGTGTGTGTGTGTGTCAGTGGTGGGTTTCAAAATTTTTTGGAAACTCTTCTGTAGTTGTGGCCTGGTTTCTGGGTCCACTGGTGGAACCTCTTCTAACCGGTTCGGTAGATTTGACAAACCGGTTCTACTGAACTGGTGCGAACTGGTAGGAACCCACCTCTGTAGTGAACTGTGCATAGGATGTCAAGGGTAATTTCCAAGGCCGATAGGTTTCTGCACTTAGTGAAGCAGGAGATAGAGATATATAACTGTTGTGGCCCAGCAGGAGCCGTTGGAGCTGCCACCAGACTCCGACAGCGAGGGGCCCTATGAGTCGGCTCTGGAGGATGTAGAGGACCCTGGACAGGGTTCTGACTCCGAGCAGGGTGCAGAAAGGCTGGTTGTCCACCAGAAGGCGCCTGAGCCTTGGACCAGTGGGGAGGAGACAAGGGAGAGTGATCCGGACGCCAGTAGTGAGTTGTTCCTGGATGCTCGGCACCAAAGAGATACTAGGCGTCAGGAACAGTTGCGCAAGTACAGGAGGTAATTGCACTCAGCTGGTGGTCATTAGGCTCCTCTCCAGACTATAAAAAGGACTGCCTGTGCACACACCCCTCTTGCAGAAGTCAACGCAGGAACTAATGTCGGAGAACATTATTGTGAGCTTGGCAGGCTGGATTGCTGCCACGGCTTATCTGTGCTGGATTGCTGCCCAAGCTTGTCTGTGCCGGTTTGCTGCCAAGGACCTGTCTGTCTGTTAATTAAATGCCGTAACTTATCTTTGGCTCGGAGTGTGTGTTGGTGTGGGACGAGGGAGATCAGAACATATAACTATTCCCTGAAACAAATGTATTCGGGTCTCTATTAACCCTAGTCACAAGTTTTCAGTACAAGACCAAAGAAATCACCAATATAAAATATTTACCATGCAGCACAGCCAAGTAGTCCAGGAAGATGACCCGTACGGAAAGTAAACACGTTCATACAAATGAGTTAAAAATGGTTACACTTTTATTGCAAGAATGATTAAGTTCATGTAGTCAGGCCTCTATGGTGTTACATGGAAAACAAGCCACAGAAAACAGGAAAGCGTTGTTGACTCCAGATAAATCCGAAATGACTGAGAAGGGAGCTCAGTCTAATAAAAGTCTAACATCAGTTGGAGGCTTATTATCACTATGCAGTGAAACATTTACTGCCCGAAAGGAAAAGTGGCTTTACAAAAAACCTGACCAATGATATAAAAACACGGATGCTAGGCTAATATTCTGCACGAGTAATAAAACAACAAGAAAGACAGAATGCAACATCTGTTTTCAGAGGCAGGTGTTGCTTTCTTACAGTTTACAAACCACACTCATGAGCCAAGTTGGATTTTTTTTTAAAAAAAGGAAAAAACATAGCATCCCCCTCCTTCCAGAAAGCATTTTTTGCAGCTTGTATTTGGGTTTGCATTTCTATGCTGTAGCTTAGCTATTTCACCCAAGCAACTAACGTACCAGTATTACCAACAGCCCATGTGTGTATGTGTGTTTGATCTTTTTGTGTGTTTTGTTTTCTTTAAAACAAGCAGACATATAGAACAAAAGTTGGATACACCGAAGAATGCCTAGCGCCCAATGCTTCCGCTGTTGCTGACAGCTGTGTAGGAATACGAATATGAAGAACTTGTGCCGGCATCGAAACTTCCTCTCCTTGATCCACTGCGTGATCCTGAGCGAGATCCTGAGCGTGACCCTGAGCGTGACCCTGGTGCCGAAGAGACATTATATGGGCTGGAGATGCCTTTGGATGAAACCGAAGATGCTTCAAGTAATCTGAGCCCAGTTAGGTCTTCTACCATCGAGCGATTCATCGCCTCTCGGTAGGAGATCTTCAGCTTTGTTTTGGGGCAGGTCAAAATCTTGCCATAGTTGCCTATGTCTTGTAACCTTTGGGAAGTCCGGCCATCAATCAATCCTTTCCTAATAGCTTCCTCTGTACTTATTCTCCCATGTACATCAGGGTCAACAAGACCTCCTGTGATGAACTGGAACTCAAGGAAGCGTTGGCCAGCCTCATAAGGCAACCACTTCTCCTTCACTGCTTCTGCCGCTGACATCCTCTTTCTCCCCTTAATACCTTCAAAGCCAAGGAAGGCTTTCTGAGCTGGCTTCAGCCGTGTAGCCATCTCATGGTCAATGATGCCCTGGGCAACTGCATCCTGGAGGGAAAGACGCTGGCCTGTGATAGGGCATATGATACCTCCTGTACAAGCCTGGGCTTCGAGCAAACGTTGGGCGGTGATGGTGTCAACAATCCCCCGTTGCACAGCTTCTGGAATTGAGATCTTCTCCAAATTTTCCGTGTCGAATATGGCGGCAATGGGAGTGGCTTCTTCTGGAGAATCGGAAAAGGAGCCAGAGCTGCTTTTTAGCACGATGGAAGAACTCTTGACACTCAGTACAGTAGGAGACCGAATAACGGATTCGTGCTTGAAGACTTCGTCACCTCCATTTCTACTAGCAATCATGTCTGCAAACTGCGTGAGGCTTAAAGACCCAGAACGGTACTGATCAAAAAATTTCCTATCAACAAGGCCTTTATCAATGGAATCCTCAATGTCGTATTGGTGGCCGGTTTTCCTATCTACGAGCACAACCCTCGTGCTCCCGTCCGATGCGGTAGTCGTAATTTCTTCCCATTCACATTCCTGGTCTGAAAGCTCCATGTAAGTGCTATAATCTATGAGGCCTTTATTATAGGCCTCCTGGACTGACATTTCTTTATTTGTGTCAGGATCTACAATGACAACCCTACGTTTCCGGAGTGTATTTTTCTGTGAAGTCTGTACCACCTTCTTCTTCTCTCTCAGCGGTAGTAGACAGAGCCCAGTTAATTCGTCTATTTTACATCTTCCCTTCAACTGCAAGTAGGTCAAATTCTCTTCTGTGTTGGGATCAAAAAATCCCTTGGTATCATCACTGGGATCGGACAGAATATCATTCAGTTCTTGATTAAAGTAGCCTCGTTGATAAGCTGTGTGCACCGGCAGACGATGGCTTTCTTTAGGATCAATGATCCCACCAGTGGCAATCTGGGCCTCCAGCAAACGAACACCGTGGCCTTTCTCAATGAGTTCCTTGTTCATTGCTTGGAACAAGGATATGATATTTCCTGTTTCTGGATCTTTGTACCCAGTGACTGCCCTTTCGGCAGACAGAAGTTTTTCTTTAAACTCTATTCCAACAAGGCCTCTCTTGTAACCTTCTTCCACAGGAAGCCTTAAATTGTTGACGGGGTCCACAATGAACCCAGTAGCTGCCTGAGCTTCCAGAAGCTCAAGAGCTGTCCCTGGTCTCACCAAGCCTATCTTCATGGCCTGATAAACACCAAGCTTTTCTCCAGTAGCCTCATTATAAATACCAGCTATGCAACTGGAGCCCTGCAGGAAATCTTTGATTCGATCCGTCACCTCTTCAACAGTGATGACTCCAGTTTCCAGTTCATTTGCGGTTGACTCCCGAATGATGCCAGAGTCAACCAATTCAGAAACGGTGATCAGCTTTCTGATTCCTTGGAAGGACATGCTCCTCTTTTGCACAGGAAGGAGAAGTAAACCTGTGTGTGGTTCAATTCTACATCTTTCTCGGAGCTTCATGTAACTTATGGCGTTCTTACTAAGAGGATCAATTAAGGGCTTTGATGGATTATTCAAAGCTCTATACAAATCCCGATCAATCAGCCCACGGGATAAAGCAATGTCCTTTGGCAAGAAGATACTATTGACAGGGTCAACAATTCCTCCTGAAGCTAGCTGGGCTTCAAGTAGACGCATCCCAATCTCTCTGTCAACCAAGTTTTTCTTCATGGCTTCTGCAACAGACATTGTTTTTCCCGAGAAGGGATCTTTAAACCCAGTGATAGCCTTTTCGGCCATGTAGATTTGTTCTCTGTCATCAAAATCAACCAGGTCTCGAGCAACAGCACTGTCCACACTCAATGATTCATTCCGATGGGGATCAATTACCCCTCCAGTGGCTGCCTGGGCCTCCAAAAGCAGGATTGTGTTCTCCGGAGTAAGAAGCTGTTTACGTTTGGCCTCCACCAGAGAATACTTCTCTTTGGTGTTAAGGGAAGCACCCGCTATGGCCCCAGCGCCTCTAAGGTAAGGTTCGAGATCAGCAGCAACTTCCTCCACCGACTTCTGTCCTCTCAACAACTTATCCAGGGTGCATTTGTCTATCAGCTGACACTCGTGCAGCTGCACTGCGGTGATTTTTTTCCGCAAGCCACTGAAAAGCAATTTAGAAGGATCGATCATCAAGTCTTCTTCCGTCTGCGTGGCTCTGTGTGCCCCGTAGGGACGTTTCTTCAACTTCTCAATTTCCTTCTGCAATTTCAACCGCTCCGTGTCCATCTCAGCCTGGCTCTTCCTGCTCGTCTCTTCTAAGCGGCATCGGTACCTTTCTTCGATCCTTTTGATCTCCGCCTGCAGCCTTTCGATTTCTATCAACAAGGCACTCTTCTCCCTCTCGCTCTTGTCTCGCTCGCACTCGGTTTTCCTGATGGTCTCTTCCTTCCGGGAATATTGGCTTTTCCACTGGTTTAAGTCGTTCAGTATCTGCTGCTTCTCGTTTTCCAGCCGTACTTTCAAGCGGGACTCGGATTCCAACATGCCCTTGGTACGATTCAGATCTTCCTCTAATCTAAGCAATCTTGCCTTGTCTTGTTCCAGGGATTTTATTTTCACCAGCAGGGTTTCTCGTTCTTGCATAATATGGTTACACTGGCTTTTGGATTCTTGAATCCTGTGGGATGTCTTTTAAAAAAAAGAAAAGAACAAAGAACAAGATTAATGGTTGTGCTAACATCCAGTATTTATTATTTATTCTCTATAGTTTATACTATAGAGCAGTGTTTTTCAACCTTGGCAACTTGAAGATGTCCGGACTTCAACTCCCAGAATTCCCCAGCCAGCGAATGCTGGCTGGGGAATTCTGGGAGTTGAAGTCCGGACATCTTCAAGTTGCCAAGGTTGAAAAACACTGCTATAGAGTATATATACCACCTTAAGAGTAGTGGATAAGACTTGGATCCTAAAACATTAGCTTGTATGTATCCAAACTTACAATCTAAATGTTGGAGATGTGAATGTGCTGATGCTACTACGTATTATCATATATGGTGGACTTGTAAAAAAGTCAAAGCATTTTGGATAAAAATATGGTGGATTATTCAAAATATTCTTAAAGTTTACTCCTCAGTTATTCTTGTTAGGTATAATTACAGACTGTACAGTTATAGAGACTAACTTGATTCTGAATTTAACAACGGCAGCAGGATTGTTGGTGGCGCAGTACTGGAAGAAGGAAGAATTGCCTACTATTCAAGAATGGACGTTAAAAGTAGTAAATTTAGGAGAAATGGGCAAAATCTCAGCATATTTGAAGGACCATTCAAATGAGAAATTTAAGTTGGAATGGAGAAGATGGATTGATTACATTCAAATTAAATATCGGACTAAGAAATTTCAATTAGCTTATGAATGCACAAGCAATGTTACAACTTATCTAAAGTTAGCTTTACAAAAGGGGAGTTAAAGTACAAGCGAGGGACGATGCTAAAGTTAGTTAGTTTATTTTAGTGTATGATTGCTAAATGTTTATACCCTGTATTTGCTCTGGGAGATTGGGGGGGAGGGTGGGAGGGGATGTGGGATTGGTGGGGAGGAAGGGGAAAGGTATATAGTTGTAAAACTTATTAAAACGTTTAATAAAAAAAAATAGTAGTGGATAAGTGCAGTCCTGAGTAATGTAACACTGTATTTTACAGTTTTGTGTCTGTTTTACTATGGATTGGCTTACTGATAGAAATGTTTCATTTGTTTTCCAAATAAAATGGACTGGTACAGTCTTGTTATAAATAAGAATATTAAATCTCATTTCTGTACAAACTTGTGCAGAAGTTTGTATCCTTAAGTTAATGAGACTTACTAACAAGTAACAGCACATGGGTTTGCAGCTGAACTTCCCTAGTATTACTTTTAAAAAAAGCTTAGTGCAATCAGTAGCATTGCTCTGAATAAACATCTTAAGGAGGGAATTGTCGATCTCTTAAAACTCATTTCAAGAATGGAGTGTCTTAATTTGGAATAACAGAACACTCTCCTGGCATTTAGTGCTTCCTTTTTTAACCTCTTAAAATGTAAAATATAAATTGCAATGCTTTGATTTAGTGGTTTAGCAGTGACTGGATTACCTTTTCTTCCCCTTTGATAAAATTAGATTCGTTGAAAGAGATAAGAAAATTCTTGAACGATGCATTTTAATAAAATATTTCAAAAGAATAGTCAACTGAATTTTCTTTAATAAAGAACTGTTAATATAAGAATATTCCTATCAATTTCAAGGAAAGGGCATTTTTATATGGCTCAGGTGTGTTTAGTAAGTTTACTTATTCTATTAAGTTTACTCTCAGAATAAATTTAGTGAAATCCTCATCATTTACCTACATTAATATAAATGAGGGACTGGAAGAATGTATATAATGGATACACATGTGGATTCCCTCCATTGCTTTGTTAGTTAAATATCATAGTTCAATTATTATTTATGAACTTTTTCCATTCTTTCTAAAATTTCTTCAAACAAATGAAACTAATAATCAGTATATGGGCATAAATTACAGTGTTGCATCAATGTTTCAGAAACCAAAGAAAGACAGTGGAAAAAAGTAATTGGGGAATGTGTGATCCGATTTAAAAATTAAAACCTAACTGGAAAAGGCTAATGCAACATGAGGCACATTTAGATATGTAGGTCTATGCTGGATTCTATCCTGCCTATTTAAAATGGACAATATGTATAGTAAGCTATACATAATATGAATATATATTCATGTTCATAAACATGTATGTATGTATGATGTGTATATATGTATGTATGTATGTATGTATGTATGTATGTCTATATCTATATCTATCTATCTCTATCTATCTATCTATCTATCTATCTATCTATCTATCTATCATCTATCAATCAATCTATCTATCTCTATCTATCTCTATCTCTATCTCTATCTCTATCTCTATCTCTATCTCTATCATCTCTATCTCTATCTCTATCTCTATCTCTATCTATCTATCTATCTATCTATCTATCTATCTATCTATCTATCTATCTATCTATCTATCTATCTATCTATATATATGTTGTATTTGTGCTGATAAATAAATAAAGGGAGACTAGTATAGATCTATTTCAAGCTATTTAGCTCTCATATTTGGGCATACCGGGGGTTGTAAATATATATATATATACATATACATATACATATACATATATATATATTTAAACAGAGGCATATATACATTAGCAGAGCAGATAAGAGAAATAATAAGCAATATTAGCTCTAGATTGTATAGTTCTTAAAATTAGTACATGCATGTTTGTACATGCACATATATTTCATGTATGATTACATGACCATAGACACACATATGCTCTTGTAAAGAACAGAAAGGCGAAGCATTCAGGTCAAACTTCAATATGTAACTGCATGAGTTATATATTGTGCATCTCATCATACCAAGCAGCTCAGAGAAAGGAAGACTGAAGAATCTACGAAGATATGCATTTGGGGGATGAAATGGAAAGCAAATGAATTACAGATATACTCTGTTGCAACAACTTTTAAATGCATAGTATGTTCAACAGAGGAACCTTTAGGATGTTTTATATCAAAGTCCAAAGGTTTTTTTTTTTTAAATAGAACCACCAAAAAATCAATATTAAGGTAGACATGGTCTGGGAAATAGGACCAAGTGAATTAACTGAAGTATGGCAGATGCTCCATCTTTCCTTGAGAATATCAAAATCGGGAAAGGAAGAAATTCCTTTAAATTGAGGAATTCACTGCCATCTAATTATGTTTCATGTCTCATTTGAACTAAATAAATAAATAAATAAATAAATCTGATCCTAAATCCAATTTAGAGCAGGGGGAGGAGAGATTGGTCAAAATTAAGATGCACACACATCAATATTCACTGATCGAAAATGCATTGGGCGTTAAATCATAGAATCTGAAGGTGAATAAAAGGTGTGATCAAATATTTGTGAATACCTCCAGAGCCTGCTTTTGGAATTTTTCAATTTCCTGTCTCAAATTTTCCCTTTCTTTGTGTAAACCATTTATCACACCCTGAAGTTCCAGGACATGCTTGTTGGTGGTTTGTAGCTGATTCTTTAGGTCAAGAATGGTCGCATTTTTTTCCTCATCAACTTCACTCCTGCCCCTTCTTAGATCATCATACTCCAACCTTAAGTTTCGCAACTCTTCCTCCAGCATCAAGTGTTCTTTTGTGAGGTTCTCAGTAAGACACTGAAGTCTTTCGATCTCTATCTTACACTCGTTGAGGCTTTTGCTCTTGTCTTCAATAGCCTTCTGCAAGTGCTCATTGCGAATATGGGCCTGTTTTAAATTCTCCTGCTCTTGGACCAGCTGGCGACGCAAGGCCTCAACCTCAGAAGTGTATTTCCTTATCTCCTCCATGTACCGCTGTTTATCTCTCACTTGGCTATCTAGCACCTCCCTTTGGTGCCTCAAGTCATCGTCACTCCGTTTCTTTACGATAGAGATCTCTTCTATCTGCTGGGTGAGATGGGTGATTTTGCAAGCCTGCTCTCTCAAAGTTCTCCTCATCGCCTCCAATTCCTCTTCTGCGTTTTTCCTTTTGGAGGTTTCCTCAGCCGCAATTCTAGACTGCCTGTTAAGTTCCTCCTCCAGCACGTGTTTCTGGTGCTGCATTTCCTTCATTGTGCTCTGCAGCCTGGTGCTCTCTTGATCTTTCCCTTTCTTGTCCTGTGCAAGCCTTTCATATTCGCTCTTTAGGCGTCCCAACTCCTGCTCTTGAGCTTTTAATCTGCTAATGGTTTCTGTTGCGTTGATGTTAGCTTTCTCTAGGTCATACTGGATCCTTTGCAAGCGGATATTTTCTTCCTCCAGGGATTTCCTTTGGCATATTTCCGCATCTAACAGTTTTCTGTTTTTCTCAATCTCTTTATTTTTCTCCTTGAGTGTTCTTCCGGCTTCGTCGAGGGACTGCTTGTAATGTGCAATCTCCTCCGTGAACTTCTGAACAGTCTGTTTTAACTCTTTCTCAAGATGCTGTTTCTTTTGTGAGATCTCCGAGCCAATCGCCTTTTGCTGGTGAGCGTTTTCTTCTACTTTTCTAAGGCTCTCTGTTGTCTGACTTAGTGAGTTCTTCAGTCTCCTAATTTCCTCACACAAGCTCCTATTTTCTCTTAAGGAATTGTCCAGCTGGGCCCTGTAATTACTGGCTTCCTCTTCTTTTTTCACAGTCACCTGATTGATTGTGGTCTTTGTGATATTAATCTCAGTTTCATACTTGTTCTTTAAACTAATCATTTCCTCATCATAACTGTTCCTTACCTTAGCCAACTCATTTTCAAGTTCCCATCGGCTTTTAGCTTCTTCTTGCAGTTGAATCTTTAACCTTTCAAGCTCTTTGACCTTTTCATGGATGGTCGAAGATGCGTCTTCCAGGGCCTGCTTGTATCTTGCATTGTCATCATTACGCAGCTGGATGATCTGCTTCAGTTCCAACTCTATCTGTTGCTTCTGCTGTATCACCTCGGAGCCACAAGCCTTCTGCTGGAGGACATTTTCTTCTGCCCTTCTTCTCTGCTCCGTGGTGTCCAAAATGGACTCATTGAGCCTGACGATCTCATCCTTCAGGTCTCTATTCTCTCTCTGCAATCGATCAATCTGAGTGCGGAGGTTCTTGGCATCATCTTCTTTCTGTGCAGCTATCTGGTGAATGGTGGTCTTCTTAATATTAATCTCTGTTTCATACTTGTTCTTTACATTACTCATCTCCTCATTAAACTGGTTTCTTACCTTAGCCAGCTCATTCTCACATTCCCTCTTCCGTGTCCCCTCGTCCTGGAGAAGAACCCTTAACCTCTCTATCTCATACTCCTTCTCTTTGACGATTTTCTCTGATTCTATCTTTTGCCAACCCAGGGTTTCTTTTTCATTGTGCCTTGTCTTCTGCAACTGCTCAAAATCTGACTTCTGCTGGTCATATCTGTCTTCCAACAGCTTCCTTTTCCTTTTCTCATCTTCAATCTCATAAGTCAACCTTGTTATCCTCTCATTGAGGTCTTTGATTTGTGCGTAGCATTTGTCCAGGTTTTGCTTGGCTGAACAGCCATCCATCTCAACTTGTCTCTTCATTTCTTCCAAACTTATGAATTTAGCTTTCAGCTGAGAACATTCCATCTGATACTTCTGCAGGTTTTGTTCCAGGAACTTGTGCTTGTTGTTGCTGTCAGAATTGGCATCTTTGGACAATCTCAGTTCTTCTTCCAGTAGTTCTATTCTGGTACTTTTCATCTGCAGAATCAAGAGACAGACAATTTGATCAACCTCATGCAAAGCAATGCACAACGTTGCAAAATATAGATATAAAATTATTTAGGGGAGGTCCCTCTGTGTTCTTTTCTTAACATGCTAGTCTTTTATTGTTTCCAAGGTGAGTATTGTTTTATGAAAGCTGCATTTACACACAAAGAATCTGTAAGCAAACTAGTTTTATTTTTTCCACAAACCGATGCCTTATAGATACAATGGGATACAATTCACACAATATCGGGAAAGGAGAGGAGGGCGGAAGGGAGAGAAAGAGAAGGAGAGGAGGGAGGAAGGGAGAGAAAGAGAAAGAGAGATAGTAGAAAAGGAAGAGGAAGAGTGGAGGAGAGGTAAGGGAAGAAGAAAGAGGTAAGGAGAGGTGGGTGGAAGGGAGAGAAAGAGAAGGAGAGGAGGGAGGGAGGGAGGGAGAGAAAGAGAAGGAGAGATAGTAGGAAAGGAAGAGGAAGAATGGAGGAGAGGTAAGGGGAAAAGAAAGAGATAAGGAGAGGTGGGTGGAAGGGAGAGAAAGAGAAGGAGAAGAGGGAGGAAGGGAGAGAAAGAGAAGGAGAGATTGTAGGAAGGGGAAGAGAGAGGGTAGGAGTAGGGGAGAGATAAGGGAAGAAAGAAGGGGAAGGAGAGGAGGAAGGAAGGAAGTAGAGAAGGAAGGGAGGGAGAAAAGAAAAGGAAGAGAAAATGTGGTGTTACAACAGGCGCTAGGGATGGTAAACAAAGCAATCCAAACTATACCTTATAACCTTTTAAATGGAATAACAATAGTATAAGAATGGCAAAGAAAAAGAATAACCATGTGAATGTATACCTAGAATTGTATGTAAGAGAATAAATGACAGTAAGAATATAAAGCACAATATAGGTAAACAATATTTGGTTATAAATAGCTAAGATTAAATAAATATAGAATTGTACATAAAAATGGATAACGAATAAGGAGACCATGAATGCAAGATAGAAATGTATAGAAGGGAAAACACTAACTGCAAAGAAACGGATACGGAACTGCTGTATGATATACGATGGAACTTCTTGTTCCTATGTTGTTTTAAGTCATGTGTCTGTTTTTGTTGATGTGTTGATGTGTTTAAAATAAAAATTTATAAATAATAAAAAAAACAATTCACACAATATCAGGACTGTGGTTACACCACATGTGTACACTGGCAGACCATGGAAAGAGGGGTCTTGCACACACAAATATTTATCACATGGTTTTTCCATTTGACTAGATTATATCTACAATCTAAATATGCAATATTAACTATAACATCAACAAAAATCAATGAAGTAACATTCTAAGAGTGCTAGGAAGGTTCTTTATCATTACAGCAAGGCATTATTTCCAATCTAAAGTTTACTTTGAAGCATTTAATATTTTGAGATCCTGTAAAATTCACAAAAGGTCTATGACCAAAGAGAAATTACCTTTATATCCTCCAGGTTTTTTAATATTTCATTCAAGAACTTGTAATAATCTCCTGATTTTGTAAGAAGCTCAATGTATCGGGATTGAATCTCTCCAGCCTAAAAAAGAATGGAAGAAGAGGAAAAAAGTATATTGACATCCTATCCCAAATATTGTTTTAGCTTATTTGAATAGATCTTTGATTCTCATAAAACAAAATAATCTAATCTTAAACTTGCAAAATAACTGTCCTAAATTGGGGATAATTATTATGGGAAAGTAATGGTCCTGTACTGTTGTGGCCGAGCAGGAACCGTTGGAGCTGCCACCAGACTCCGACAGCGAGGGGCCCTCTGAGTCGGCCCTGGAGGATGTGGAGGACCCTGGACAGGGTTACGACTCCAAGCAGGGCGCAGAGAGGCTGGTTGGCCAACAGGTGGCACCTGAGCCTTGGATCAGTGGGGAGGAGACAAGGGAGAGTGATCCAGAAACCAACTGTGAGTTGTTCCTGGATGCACGCCGTCGAAGAGAGTTCCTCGGCATCAAGAACAACTACGTAATTACAGGAGGTAATTACGCTCAGCTGATGGTCATTAGGCTCCTCTCCAGACCATAAAAGAGACTGCTTGTGCCACGTCCTTCTTGCAGAAGTCAACGCTTGGACTAAAGAGATACTAACTTGGCAGGCTGGATTGCTGCCAGAGTTTGTTTGCATTGCTGCCAAGATTTGTTGGACTTGTTGCCAAAGTCCTTATCTATTTGTTTACTTGGCTTTCAGCCACCGAGAGTCTGGACTTGCTATTAAAGGACATTCTCATTAAGCGCGGCTTTCGCTACTGGATGGAGGAGGGGGTCAGAACAATGTACTATACATGATCTCCCAAACTGGTGCCTTCCACAAGTCCCATCACATGGCTGAAATTGCAAATAATTTGAAATGAAGGGCATGTACCTCTTGTAGAATAAGTCCTGAAGGAGACTGGACCATGCTCCTCTTGACAGGAATATTCAGTAAAGTTTCTAGTCCTGAACTATAAGCTGCAGCCTGGAGTTCATAATCCTGTAAGCACAAAGCATTAATATTGATGTACACTATTACCTGTTAATTTCAGTATTATTTTTTTTAAAAGCAATATATTTTCAAAGCCTTTGGAAAAATGAATACAGTGAAGTAGAAGGGAGTGAAGCTGGAAGAAATTAACCGAAATAAGGATTGTTCTTTAAATCAACAACATATGGCAATACCCAAGTGGAAATAGACACAGGTCACCCATTTATATATCTGTTTAAACAGTCAAGCTGTTTTATGAAAATGTTTCTGAAATAGTTTGATCTTACAATCATGCCAAAAGGAATTAAAAAGGAAGTTTTCAGTCTCTCGTTACCTGTTCTAAAATACAGTATACCAGAAAAGCAAGAAGCAGACAGGGCTGATTGATTTGACTGATATCTTACTCTGTGACCCAACAAATGCGTGCCCGACAACAGCGCGCCCGACAAAACCGTGGCGATAAAACCGCGACATCGACTGTGCGCCCACAAAGGCATGTCAACAAAAGAGCGCCAACAGAAGCGCGATTACGGTTAAGGTAAGGGTTAGGGTAAGGGTTAGGTTTAGGATTAGGTTTAGGGTTAGGTTTAGAGCTTGCTTCTGTCGGCATGCTGTTGTTGGCGTCACAGAGTCAGCTACAGAGTGTAGCTGAGTTAATCCTATTGTACTAAGGCATGTTTTTGTCTCAACCATTTGTTTTCAAACAAGTCAACGCCTTGAAGACTCAGCCTTGAAGACAAGCAAAGTAATTGTGTTTCCTTCCTTTTTTTTTGTTTTTGTTTTTATGAGGTTTTTGCTTTACTACTCATGCATTGATCCTACAGAAGTTGGTTAAAGCCTTAGACAAAACACGTGTAAATAAATGAAGAAATCCCAAACAAATCATGCACGGCCATTCATGAATCATGTTATGTAAATCAAATAATATTTAAAACTAGTTTATCATTTGTAAACAGAAACAAGCTAAAGTAGAATACAACAGCACAAAATGACACGTAAGCTCAACCATTAATTTAGATATCCCATTGACATTGCAATGGAACTTATTTTCATTACTAGTAAGCACTCATTATCAGATTAAAGGCGTCTGCTGATGAAATAAGATCTGATAGTAGTAGTAATGGGAGGAGAAAGTCATTCTACTAATGCTGGAGCAGATTTGGAGCAGAGGCGGAGATAGGAGGTCAAAGAGAAGTCACAGCTCTTGCTCTCATTTATCACAGAGATTTATTAATTATACAATGTGTACTAATGACACTTAAACCATTGTTGTGAAAACACATTCCGAGAAAAAACACTTTGAATATCTTTACCTTGATTGCAAGTGAGCACACTTCTGCATTCTTGACAACTTCTTCCACTCTGTCACGCTTGCTTGTAATTTCACTGTGTAAGTTCTGGCAAGAAGAGAAATGAATGCATTTTAATCAAATTCTTAGCATTCTAAAGATTAGGCGAGCATCTATCCATTTATATAACTGGATCCCCAAAGATACAGTGATAGTGAGGTGGTTTACAATAGCTTATGGGTGGCCTCAGGAAATATAGTCCAATAACAAAAGTAGCCCAGGTTAAGAGAAAAAATTGGAAAATTGGCATAAATTTAATTGGATTAAAGTCTGATTTTAAAATATTATGGGCTCTTACTAACATACCAAGATACATTAGGATCAGTGGTGGGATTCAGCCGGTTCGCACCTATCCGGGAAAACCAGTTGGTAACTTTCTAAGTAGTTCAGAGAACAGATTGTTGGAAGAAAATCTCCTTTTGTTTTTTCCCACTTTACAGGGCTAATCCTGCAAGGAAGGCAGGAAGGAAACATTCTGGTCTTGTTTCTAGCCTAATCTTTATTGTCCTGCTTAAAGAAACTGCCTCTCCGGTTAACCCTTATGACGTTGTAACAGCAAAGGCGAAGCGTCCATCGACCTGAGTGACGTTGAGTTGGCCACGCCCAGCCAGTCACATGACCACAGAGCCCCACCTACCCAGCTGGTCAGGGAACCGGTTGTTAAATTATTTGAATCCCACCACTGATTAGGATGAATTACAAACTCATTCCATTATAGTTCTGAAGATCAGTTTAAGGCAAAAAAAGATACCTTTTGCTCCTGCAGGTATCTCATGACAGTGCTAACATCTCCCAATTTCATGCCTTCAATGGTGTCCTGTCGGCGCCTGGCATCACAGATCCATTTATTCAAAGCCTGGTAAAGCTCTCGGTAGACTCTCAGCTGCTTCACCTGTTTTTCTAAATCCCACGATCTGCGGGGGAGGGGGGGAAAGCAACAAGTATAGGTTGATCCACTGAACCCGATTGATGCTGATTTCTATGACCGTATCAATGCAACAAGTGTAACAATGGTCTCTTCTAATAGTTTCTAACAGATGTGAATCAATACACGGAACATATTATCATTTATGGTGGACCTGTGAAGAGGCAAATTTTTTTTGGAAAAGGATCAAAAATTGGCTGGAGGCAATAACAGGGGTTAAAATAGAATGGAAACCTGAAGCTTTTTTTATTAGGAATTATGTCTGCGAAATACAGAAAAGAAATCCAGTATTTAATACTACATATAATTACGGAGGCAAGGATTGCCTTTGCCCAGAAATGGAAAAACAAATTAATCCCAAGCGAAGATGAAATAATAAGAAAGGTTATGGACTGTGCCGAAATGGACAAACTAACTAAAGAAATCCAGGGAAAGGAAGAATCAGAATTCTACCAGATATGGGATAAATGGTATAGGTGGATGGAGGAAAGAAACAAAAATCAATGAAGGAATATAACAAAACTCAAAAAAATAATAGTTATGAGTAAAATAAGAGGGTTAAGAATGGTGAAATCCAAATGAAATACAATAGAAGGGGAAATAATATAAGGTGAGTGGTATCGATTGATGATTGCTATTATAAAAAAACAGTATTGTATAAATGTGGTGTACGTCTAACTTTTGTGTGTGTGTGTATTTTACGTGTTTGTCAATAAAAAAAATAGTTTCTAACACTTGTACTACCCAAGAACCAATCTGCATTGACAATGCCAGTGATTATCTCTATGGTCTTATATATAAAACACAATAAAAACAAAATACTTCCTACCATTGAACCAGAGTCCCTTCTCTAAGAATTAAGAATATCCAATTTACTTTTTGTGGCACTCTAAATTCACAGTCTTTGCTTATCTTGTAATGCCTGTTAATCTCAGTTAAGCCACGACTGTAAAGAATTATAGAGCAATATATTTACAAAAAAAAAAGAGTATGTAATAAGACCTGCAACAATATATGCACAGGGGTGGGTTTCAGGCGGTTCGCGGCGGTCCCCGCGAACCGGTTGGTCGGCGAACCCGGAAGTAAGTAACTTCCGGGAACGCCGAAGGATCCACCCGTCCGCCCGCGTTTCTTACCCAGTTTTGACGAGTTCTGCGCTTCCACGCATGCGCAGGACGCATACAGCGCCTGCGCGATCCTCCAGGAGCAGCTGGAGCATCGCACAGGCGCTAGTACGCATGCGTGCACGAGGACGCCGCCGGCCCCGTTCCAACCAAACCGGTTGGAACGGGGCGAGAAACCCACCCCTGTATATGCAACACTATTTTTAAGCTTAATATAGCTCCATAAATACAACTATCATTTGTAAAACACGACTGGCATGGAAGTGCATGTTCAGCTAGCATGATGACAATCGTCACTTCTACCTCTATCAGCCAGAAAGCATTATATACAAATACCACAGGTTCAAATTTAAACTAGAGGTTTATATCTAAAGTAGCCTAAAAATCATTGTTCTAGAAAACCTAGTTGCAAGAAACAACACAATCAAATTAAAAAAAGAAAGTTCTTCCACTAGAACTTGCAATGTTGTGTTTACAACGAATGTAAAAATTCTCCGCAAAGGAATGTTGCCATGATGAGAAAACCCAAACACACTGCTTCAAAAAAAACACACCTGTCATCCAGCTGTTTTTCCAGCCTTTGCCAACGATCTCTTAGTTGGCTGACTCTATCAGCAAATTTTCCAAGATCTAAGTCATAGTGAGGGTACGATTGAGAAGACTGGGAGTGAACCTGGAGAGCCTTCTGCAGCTCGGCTTCCAAAGTACCAAGCAAGGATTTCTTCATACCAAGGTCTGCTTTCATTTTCTGCAAAAATACGGGCAAAAAAAAAAAAAAGAAAGAAAAAATTAAATTATTTAAGCATCTATGCTCAACATTTCAAAAATATCAACATTTTTTTTAAAAAAAAAATCTGACCAACTTAAAAACTGGCAGCATATCAGTGGTGAGTTGCAGGCGGTACGCCCCAGTACAGGCGTACCGGAGCCTGCCCGGAGCACTGGGTACCATTCCGCTACAGAGAGCCCACCCGCCTGCCCTTACCTATCCTTTAAAGCCTTTGGTGCTTTTGCACACGCGCATGGCGCGTACAGCACCTGCGTGATGCACCACCAAGCAGCTGGAGCGTTGCGGAGGCTTGTGGCGGCATCGCTGGAAGGTACAACGCATGCGCGCGCCACGCAAGTTCATGTGGAGGATGCCGGGCCCCGCTGCAACCGTACCGGTTGCAATGGAATCCGGAACCTACCACATCTGATTAGGCGGCTGCATTTGATAATTTGGAGAAAACGCTATAAAGATATAGACTAAATCTTATCCATGGAAAATGGACTGTGTTTTTATTATACTGTCTAATTATGATGTGGATAATGACATTTGAATTTCCGATGGGTTCAACGTATCACATACAGCTATGGTTTGTTTAACTATGATATACTGAACAAACCATAATTAATTGGGGTCATTCATTATGCGAAGGCAACTTGAACAGTTAAATCATAATCAGCTGTGCTCATATCAGTGATAAGCCAGAATTCCACAGAATCCCAATTTAGTGTCCATAAGCAGATTGAATTGTGCTCGCGGTTTCTCAAGGAAAATGGCTATAGTAATCAGATAATGATACACAGAATTTTTTTTAGCAAAAGTGGGAAACCAATGTCCAATGTTAGACTTACTCATGAAATGAAGAATTAGTATTATGCTGTTAATTCTTCGTTTCATAATCAAGTCTGAAATTGGACAATGGCTTCCCCAGCTTTTGCTGTTTTTTTTTCTTTTAATATCAAGTTTCTTATATTGCACTAAGTATACTTAGTATAATACTATAAAGTTATATAAGTGGCAGTAGTAGCTTTCTCCTATTGGCAAGTTAGTGGTTATTTTGGCTAGACTCACTGATATCAAGGACCTTACAAGACGTGGTAAATACGTAAAAGCAAATAAAATATTAATGAAGTTGCTCACCCCTAGTATTAATATTGCTTGTTATGATCTTCCTTATGTCCTTCCCCACCTCATTTCCCTTATGTGGCTTTTTTTTAAGACTCTGCATCTTTGTTTTGTTTTTATTATTCTGTTTTGCTTTATTATTGGATATTTATTACTGGACACTTATTTATGAACATTTATGTAATCAATATCCATAGCTTTTCAATGCTGGGATAAAAACAATAGATAGATGGATGGATGGATGGATGGATGGATGGATGGATGGATGGATGGATGGATAGATGGATGGATAAATGGATAGATAGATGGATAGATAGATGGATGGATAGATGGATGGATGGATGGATGGATGGATGGATGGATGGATGGATGGATGGATGGATGGATAGATAGATAGATGGATGGATGGATGTTTAATGGATGGATGGATGGATGGATGGATAGATGGATAAATGGATAGATAGATGGATGGATAGATGGATGGATGGATAGATAGATGGATGGATAAACGGATAGATGGATAGATAGATGGATGGATAGATGGATGGATAGATGGATGGATGGATAGATGGATAAATGGATAGATAGATGGATAGATAGATGGATAGATAGATAGATGGATAGATGGATGGATGGATGAATGGATAGATGGATAGATAGATGGATGGATAGATGGATGGATAGATAGATGGATGGATAGATGAATGGATGGATAAGATGGATAGATAGATGGATGGATGGATGGATAAATGGATAGATAGATGGATAGATAGATGGATGGATAGATGGATGCATGGATGGATGCATGGATGGATGAGATGAGAGGGAGGGAGGGAAGGAAGGAAGGAAGGAAGGAAGGAAGGAAGGAAGGAAGGAAGGAAGGAAGGAAGCTCAATTCATAGCTCCATGTAACTCATTTGTAATCCAAGCCCACATTTTTTGAAAAAGTAAAGAAAAAAACAAGAACAAACATCATCTTTTACTTTCTCACCTTTAGGCAAAGTCTGTAGGCTTCGACTTTTTCTGGGTCCAAAGAAAGCGTTTCCTCTTCTGTAAGCCTAATTTCGAATACTCGAATCATATCGTCTGTCTGGAGAATTGCCTGGAGCAGCGACCGCAGGGCATTTAAGCTGTAAGGACAGGACAGGATAGCGAAATCAAGTACTAAAAAAGGTTTAGCATTACTAACATTAGTATTTAGCATTACTAATAATTAGTATTACTAGACTTAATGTCACCTTCGTATTTTTTAGGTTTACTTAAAAAAAAAATCAAGGCACTACCAAAGGGGGGGAAAAACATAACCCCACCAAGCCTAGCCTACATGGATAGATAGATGGATAGATAGATGGATGGATGGATGGATGGATGGATAGATAGATAGATGGATGGATGGATGGATAGATAGATGGATGGATGGATAGATAGATGGATAAATGGATGGATAGATGGATGGATAGATGGATGGATGGATGGCTAAACGGATAGATAGATGGATAGATAGATGGATAGATAGATGGATAGATAGATGGATAGATAGATGGATAGATAGATGGATAGATAGATGGATAGATAGATGGATGGATGGATAGATAGATGGATGGATAAATGGATAGCAAGGAAAGTTACTATATATAAACAGGGAGAAAACCTTACACTTGCTTGCAGTAAGGATGCTACTTAATCAGGTAGCAAAACCCTCTGCAAGACTTCACTAAAAAAAGATTATTTGCTTTTACCAATTCCCTTTTCCCACCTGAGCTCAATTCAAGTATTCTTGCAGTGCAAAATGTTCGTTTGCTTGGGGGCGTTCCTATTTACACAAATGCTTGGTGTCTTAAGTGTTGAAAAATAATTGTACTGTCTCCTCCCTTGACTGGAAAGCACTACGCTTTGTTGTGTTGCTCTAAATAGAATAGTAGTAAGATTGTTATTGTTGTGTAACTAATTAAGAAATAAAGAAATGATAGTCTATTGTTAATGGTGGGAAAAAATTGAAATGCTCTCTATGCTTAAATTGAAGGATGTATGTTGTTTATAGCAAAACATACCAATGGAGAAAATAAGAAATCAAAATTTGGTGTAATTTTGAAGGGGCAATTGAAGATTTTATGTATTAAGAAAATTGAAGATTTTATGTATTAAGAAAAAAGAACTAGAAAGATGAAAAATAATGGAAGAGAATAATTTAGCTGAAAGTGAACACAAAACTACGATGCAAAAAGGACTATGTAATTGAGAGTGGTAAAAGAAAAGAGCTGGACAACTCTTTGTTTCTATAATATGTATAATTTGTTTTTAAAAATAAAAAAAACCTTGAATGGGAAAAGAAACTACCTTAATACAAGCCCCCTAATAAGCTACAGACAACAGTAAATATATTTTGTTATCTTTTTCTAGAGAATATTCTCAATCTAGAATATGAAGGCATTCAACACTCTTAAAATATATGCTTGGTTAGACAGGAATTAGATTAGATTAGATTAGATAAATTTATTTATAGGCTGCCCTTTTCCCTGAGGGGAATAGCCAGATCTTGAGGGCTGTGCGGAAGGTCTGGAGGGTGGTGAGAGTACGAATCTCCACGGGGAGATCGTTCCAAAGGGTCGGAGCTACTACTGAAAAGGCTCTCCTCCGCGTAGTTGCCAGTCGACACTGACTGGCAGATGGAACTCGGAGGAGGCCTAATCTGTGTGATCTAATGCCAGATCTGTGTGATCTAATGCCAGCAGCTGAAAGCAAAACAGATTTCTAGAGGATTTAACCAGGAGTCCTTTATACTGTTTTATTACCTGTCCAAATAGCAAGCAGAAACCCCATTAATATTTTCCAACTTCTGAAACAAAGCACTGATTTCAGACTGCAGATAGTGATACTTTTCAGAGCCTCTAAAATTTGGGAGGTAATCGTTTTGCCTGTTGAGGACTTCTGCCATTGATTGGGATTCGTTTTGGATACTCTGAAAATAAACAAACCAACACGTAAATATCATTTGCACATTTCTTGTATTCCAAGAAAACAATCTGGAACTTGCTCTTTGATTCTAACTGGAAAATGCAAGAAACTGGATTTGGGATCCTCTAAGAACACTCCAGGGACCTCTTCAGGCGGGAATCAATGCTAACTTGAACATACACACCCACACACGCATGCCCCCACACAGCACAAAATGAAACATCGGCTCAAGAGCCGAGTGAAACAAGAGCCGAGGTGGCGCAGTGGTTAAATGCAGCACTGCAGGCTACTTCAGCTGACTGCAGTTCTGCAGTTCGGCTGTTCAAATCTCACCGGCTCAAGGTTGACTCAGCCTTCCGTCCTTCCGAGGTGGGTAAAATGAGGACCCGGATTGTTGTTGGGGGCAATATGCTGACTCTGTAAACCGCTTAGAGAGGGCTGAAAGCCCTATGAAGCGGTATATAAGTCTAACTGCTATTGCTATTGCTAACATCTAGCACAGCTTCTCTCTGAATAGTACTGTTAACAATTGTTCAATGTTCAATGTTTATTACACTTGTATGCCGCCCTATTCCCGAGGGACTCAGGGCGGCTAACAAACAAGGTGGGGAGGGGGGGAAATACAGACAAACAAACAAAGACAAAATAAATACAAAAAACAGCTTAAAAACAACACAACAGTCGCAACAATTCGAGTGGGGCTGGGAACTCATCAGCCCCAGGCCTGCCAGAACAGCCAGGTCTTGATAGCTTTGCGGAAAGCCTGAAGGGTGGTGAGGGTCCGAATCTCCACGGGGAGATCGTTCCAGAGGGCCGGAGCAGCCACAGAGAAGGCCCTCCCCCAAGGGGTCGACAGTCGACATTGGCTAGCGGATGGTATTCGGAGGAGGCCTAATCTGTGGGATTGTGGTGATGTACAAGAAATTATGTTGTAATTACATCAAAAATGGTGCCCGCTTCCAGGGTGGAGCCACACAGCCTATGGATGCCGAGGGGTAGAGTCACCTGCTCTCCCTTTCCAACAGGAGCTCTTGAGCTTCGGAGATCTTCCAAAGGTGTGCAATCAGTGTGGGGAGTAGGAAGTGGGACCCGGTGGAGTGGGAAGCACGTCTAACGCCAGCGGGGACCTTGGGGCGAGGGGGAGCAGATCCAATGCCTGCAGGAATTTCATGTGACCCGACAAATGCGCGCATGACAAAAGCGCGCCAAAAAAACTGCGGCGTGAAAACCGCGACGTCATAAACGCGCCCACAACAACGTGCCGACAAAACCACGATTTAAGTTAAGGTAAGGGTTAGGTTCAGGGTTAGATTCAGGGTTAGGTTCAGGGTTAGATTTAGGGTTAGGTTCAGGGTTAGATTTAGGGTTAGGATTAGGTTTATTAGGTTGTTATTATTTGTTTGTTAAAGGCGCGCTTTTGTCATCGCGCTGTTGTCGTCGCGCTGTTGTCGTTGCGCTTCTGTGCTCATTCATCGACGCGTCTATGACGTTACGGTTTTCACGCTGCGGTTTCATTGGCGCACTTTTGTCGTGCACGGATTTGTCAGTGAACCGGAATTTCAAAGGGGCAGGAACCAGCACACAAGGTGCTTCATGGGGTGGGAGAGGCTTGGGAAGACAGGTCTGGGCCTGTACTATGGTTCCCAAAGAACCCAGTGCTCTGCTGAACAACTACATTAGGGAGACAAGGAGAGGGGGATCCTGAAAGGCCCATGTGAACACCTCGCTTAATGAACGTCACGACTTACTATTGTAATGGGCAGCCTGGCCATAACTTAAGCATCACCCACAATCCCCTGCCACTAGCCTCAGCAGTATCAGATTGAAAATGTGGGCTCCTAATAATACAAGTGGTCCTCAACTTAAAACAGTTAATTTAGTGACCATTCAATAGCAATAGCAGTTAGACTTATATACCGCTTCATAGGGCTTTCAGCCCTCTCTAAGTGGTTTACAGAGTCAGCAGATTGCCCCCAACAACAATCCGGGTCCTCATTTTACCCACCTCGGAAGGATGGAAGGCTGAGTCAACCTTGAGCCGGTGAGATTTGAACAGCCGAACTGCAGAACTGCAGTCAGCTGAAGTAGCCTGCAGTGCTGCATTTAACCACTGCGCCACCTCGGCTCTATTTATGATGCTTGCAATCCGCTGGGATCATGTAATCAGCTTTTGCGACTTTCTGAGAAGCGAAGTCAATGGGGAAGCCAGATTCACTTAACAACAGTGTGACTAACTGAACCACTGCAATGATACACTTAACAACCGTGGCAAGAAAGGTGATAAAATGGGGCAAAAGTCACTTAACCAATGTCTCACTTAACAGAATACATTTTGGGCTCAGTGGTGGCTGAGCTGTTATGTCTAGTGTAAAAAAGAATGGTGCAGGGTATAGGGAGAGAGAATATGGATAAAACTTAACTCATTGCAAATCATACGTACCTCTAATTCACTGATCCGGACAGACAAATTATGGGAGGCTCCTTGATCCAACTGGAGGGGATTTCGCTGCCCCATCCTGAACTCACAATTTTCAATCTGGCGCCGAAGTTTTTGCAGTTCCATGAGCAACCACGCCTCCTGCTTTTCTCTTTCGGGAGCTTCGGGTACTGGAAATTGGGAAGAAAATGGGAAAAAAAGAAAACTGGGAAAAAGAAGTTTTACACTGAAACCCTAAAAGCTGTTTTGAAACACACTTGAAATAATCAGGGCTGCCTTAATGCATGAGCCTGATGGGCACATGCCCATCAGCATAGGGGCCCCATACCAACACTGATTTTGTTGAAAGTGTCAATAAAATAAATATGTTTAATTTTATCGACCATTTACATTTTTATTCCTGTGGTTGTCATCGTAGGGCCCCCACAGAGGTGGGCTCCTACCAGTTCGCACCTATTCGGTAGAACCGGTTCATCAAATCTACCGAACCGGTTAGAAGAGGTTCCACCAGTGGACCCGGAAAGCAGGCCACACCTACAGAAGAGGTTCCAAAAAAATTTTGAAACCCACCACTGGTCCTTGGATGTGATTATTCTACACTATCATGCTCATATTTATAAAACTCAGTGCCTCTGTGAAAGGTAAGGATGACTACTGCGTTTGTGGTGCAATCAGAACATTGCGTGTGTTGAAGTTGTTTTAACGCAAACCAAAGATGCCTTTTAAAAAACAAGTTGACATCATATTCTTATGCATGCCAGTGCTGTGTGTGAGGTAATTTAAGGTGGTTCTGACAAGTGTCGTCGGCATCTTCATATCCGGTCACATGGGTGGCAAGCCACTCCCATCTGGTCACATGGGTGGCAAGCCACTCCCACAAAGGAGGGCACACCCACAGAGTAGGTTCGAACAATTTTTGAAACCCACCACTGGGGCCCCAGTATACTGCTTTGCAGGAGCCCATAATGCTCTTAAGATGGCCCTGATTTGAATAGGTGGATAGTAAGACGGGTGTCACATTTTCATCAGCAATATGGCTTGGAACGGCAAACAGGTATAATTTGAACTCTATGCCAAATACTCTTGCCCTTCTCTATATTAAAAAAAAGGCATTAGAATTTTTTTAAATTATATGTCACCATATATAATTAAAACATAATTTCCTATAATTGTCAACCTTCCCTTATTGCAAATGTTTTTATTGACAAGTCTTGCTTTTTGCCTATCTGTGAAGTCCATACCTGCCTAAGATAGGATATTGCAAGCTGAATTCAGCTCTCCAATCATATACTATGCCCTACAAATGTTTGGCAATCTTACTTAATCTTATGTAATACAATCAGTGGTGGGATTCAGCCAGTTCGCACCTATTTGGGAGAACCGGTTGTTAACTTTCTAAGTAGTTCAGAGAACCGATTGTTGGAAGAAATCTCCTTTTGTTTTTTCCACTTTTACAGGGCTAATCCTGTAAGGAAGGCAGGAGGGAAACATTCTGGTGTTGTTTCTAGCCTCATCTTTATTGCCCTGCCTACAGAAACTGCCTCTCCGGTTAACCCTTATTCCGTTGTAACAGCTAAGGCGAAGCGCCCATTGACCTGAGTGACCTTGAGTTGGCCACACCCACCCAGTCACATGATCACCGAGCCCCACCTACCCAGATGGTCATTAGGGGCAGAGAACTGGTTGTTAAATTATTGGAATCCCACCATTGAATATGACTTTCTCAACATTTTTCAGCTCCAAATAGAGGCAGCCTCATGAAAATGCGTATCTAGCAGACGGTCTCTGGCTGGCTTAGTGAGTCACCAGCAGATGTAAAATATTACAACATACCTACATGTATTTATTAGGTCACTAACCTATGACAACTGGTGGAGTCTTTGTTGGCTCTCGAATCTGGATGACCAATGTCTGGTAATGCTTCTGAGCATCCGTGATCTGAGTCTGCATCTTCCTCTTATCATCATCGCAAAACATCTCTGAGCCTTGGCTGTTCCTGATAAATTCTTGGTAATGGATCTCCAAGTCAGCAATTATTCTTTGATAATCTTCTCGGCGCATTGTCTTCAGCTGCAAAAAAAAATGAATGCAAACAATTTCAGGAAAAGTAACCCCAACGTGTTGATGGCAAAAATTTATCTCTACTTACTGCTTACCGCCGTAGAGGAGAAGAAATGATTCGGGGGGAGGGGAGGTGTTGAAGACTGGGGAGAGGGGGAATGACTAAAAATGACAAATGGCTTAAACAGGTAGGTTTACTGGACGGAGGAGGGGGTCAGAACATATACCATAACAACAACTCCATAATATAAGATGCCCACCTTGGCAATAGTCATAGCCCTGATTTTCTCAACGTCAATCATACAATAATGCCAAGACACCAAGCTCTTCATGTTGATGTAAAGTTGATTCCAGAGAGCCATAATAGCGTCATAGTATTGTTCAATTCTAAAGAATAAATGAAAGGGTTATTTACACTCAAAAGGCATATCTATCTCCCACACATAAAAGCTGCAATATTTCCAACACTAAATATTTTTCAATTCAAAAAACCAAATGTTTCTCATATTTATATTATATATTTTTATTATTAGGGAGGGTGGGTTTTTAAATGGATGGGTAGATGTCATCAACAGCGCGACAACAGCGCGGAGACAGAAGCACGCTGTAAACGCTAAACCTAAAATTAACCCCTAAACCTAAACCTAACCCCCCTAAACCTAATCCTAAACCTAATCCTAAACCTAACCCTTAACCTAATCCTAAACCTAACCCTTAACCTAATCCTAAACCTAACCCTTAACCTAACCCTAACCCTTAACCTAGCCCTAAACCTAACCCTAAACCTAACCCTAAACCTAACCCTAACCCTTAACCTAACCCTAAACCTAACCCTAAACCTAACCCTAAACCTAACCCTTACGTTAAGTTGAATCGGCTTGCTTTCAAAGCGCTATTTAAAGCGCTCTTCTTTCTCCGCGGTCGCTGTTGTCACCCTGTTGATGACATCAGCGATGCGGTTTAATCGGGCGCGGCTTAGTCGAGCGTGGTTTTGTCTTGCCACGGGTGTTTTCGCTAGGAAGTCTTGCCTTAATAGTTCAAGCAATAATTAGTGACTTACTTGGTTGCCAGGTCCACAGCTAATGGGTTTAGAGGTGGGATAATAAGACTAACAGACGGCACCAGCATATCTAGACCACCTGGCCCAGTCACATGCCATTTGCTTCGTTCGCTGTTGTCTTTTAAAATACACTCATCGCCTTTGCGCATTGTTTTCTGTGGGGGAAAAAAAGAAAAATGAGCACAGCTGGAAAGAAACTCCCTATTTTTTTCAAATTAAGAGCCGAGGTGGCGCAGTGGTTAGGGTGCAGTACTGCAGGCCACTTCAGTTGACTGCTATCTGCAGTTCAGCGGTTCTAATCTCACCGGCTCAAGGCTGACTCAGCCTTCCATCCTTCTGAGGTGGGTGAAATGAGGACCCAGATTGTTGGGGGCAATATGCTGACTCTGTAAAACCGCTTAGAGAGGGCTGAAAGCCCTATGAAGCGGTATATAAGTCTAACTGCTATTGCTAAATTTCCATCATTTTGTTAAAAGGGAGGGGGATTTAAATGGAGTAACATTCATCCCCTCCAAATCCAATCAGTATGGCTAACAGTGAAAGTTTACCAGTAGCTCTGAAACAACACAAAGATCAGAGCTTTTTCAGGCCTGGAATTAAGGCATGGATGTTTGCACCTGGCACAGTATTATAGAACAGTGTTTCTCAACCTTGGCAACTTGAAGATGTCTGGACTTCAACTCCCAGAATTCCCCAGCCAGCATTTGCTGGCTGGGGAATTCTGGGAGTTGAAGTCCAGACATCATCAAGTTGCCAAGGTTGAGAAACACTGTTATAGAAGGCTTGCAAAAATGTTTTCAACTAGCTCTGATAAAATTGCATTACTATAAATATGTTTTATACTCTTAAATCATTTCCCGGAATCGTAGTTAGTGTAGAACACAATAATGTACTACTCGTGACTCTAGAACAGTTAGTCAGTTTGCTTACTCTAGAACAGTTAGTTCATACGAATGACTCTCCACCAACCTCCGGAATTTGCTAAGAGGGCTCTACGATGTTATATTTCTGAACAAAGATCCAGTTTTACCATTTTTGAAACATTCTGCATGACATTTATAAGGAGAGCAGTTGCATTTAAGTCACATAATTAATAGCAATAGTACTTTATACACCATAGTGCTTTACAACTCTCTGTAAGCAGTTTAGAGGGTCAGCTTATTGTCCCCCAATATTCTGGTCCTCATTTGCCAACCTTGGGATGATGGAAGGCTCAAAAATTTAGGCCACAGAATGTTCTACATGGCATTATTAATACAAGGAGCTGTAATAATGGGATTCTTACCAGATCTTGTTTATAGTCACAGAGAGCCCTGAGAATGATGGGCTTACTGGACTTATACTCAGGGTTACGGGGTTTCAACTGTACTATCTTCTTTGACTTATTCACCAAATTTTGGACCTGCCTTTTATATTCCAGGATTTTATCTCGCTCAGCCTAGAAGGAAAAAAAAGTCGTGATTAACAACTTTATTTAAACACCAAACTGTCATTGCTGTTGTGTCAAATTGAATTTTAACTGAAATTATAGGCAGAGGTCAGTATTTCATTGACAGTTCCATCATAACAAGCTTTAAATCAATTCACTCCCATCCGGTCACATGGGCAGCAAGCCACTCCCATCCGGTCACATGGGCAGCAAGCCACTCCCATCCGGTCACATGGGCAGCAAGCCACTCCCATCCGGTCACATGGGCAGCAAGCCACTCCCATCTGGTCACATGGGCGGCAATCCACTCCCATCCAGTCACATGGGCGGCAAGCCACTCCCATCCAGTCACATGGGTGGCAAGCCACCCCCACAAAGGAGGCCACATCCACAGAGTAGGTTCCAACAATTTTTGAAACCCACCACTGAATCAAGCACATTATTTTTTATCATTTCATGAGTGCTTTATCAACATATAATTAAGATGGATGGCACTACTCTGATTTCCTTTCAAACGCAGAGCATTTTGTATGTGGACAGAGTGATGTGATATAGAAGACCACAGGTAGCTCTCATTCAGTGATCATAACTGGGATGGGCAACTCAATTGCTAAGTGAAGTGCTAAGGAAACTGCAGCTATGCATGTTATCTTACTTCAGCTTTCCTTTGCTTCACAGACCAGTGCAGTTACATTTTCATCACCAGTGACGTGCGGTGAGGTTTATGGCTGGTGAGGCACTGACACAGGGGTTTCAAATTTTTTTAGACTTGTGGACTTCAACTCCCAGAATTCCACAGCCAGGCATGCTCAGTTCCGGTTTAAAGCGACAGCATTTGTTTTTCTCCTTTGCGAAAAAGTTTTCCTTCATTCTTTTTCTTCTCAGGCTAGATGAGGCACCTCCCGCCTCCTCCTGTAGAGGGCGCTTTTTTAGAGGCTTTTTAAAACAGTGAAGCACTAAGCAGAGTCATCCACTGTGACTCTGGCAGCAACTAGCTCAGCCTTTTTCCTTTTACATTTTTTTTTCTTTTTATGATGACAGTGGTGAGGCTCTGCCTCCCCTGACTGCACGTCCCTCTTCATCACCATTGTAAGTGCTGCACAAGGTATTTGCTAAACAGCGATAGCACTGAACAAATGATGCTCACAACCAATTCTCAGAGTTCTGGCCAGCCATGCACCCTCATGGTCTCCCTATCACAATCTTGGCAACTGGTTCACATTTATGTCTGGGTGCAGTGACTCTCAATCACAATTGCCTTTTATAAAACCTCCTGCCAATTTTCCTAGAAAGTCAGTGGGGAATGCAACAGGGAAAGTGACAGGTCACTGGAGTAAGTGTGCCTTATCCATGCATCCTAGCCTCTCTGCGCTCATGCAACCATTCATATATCTCCTCACAACCGCACCAACCCTCTCCTGCACCTCTTTGCTCCCTTCCCTATCTGGCAACATGGGGCAGCTCTACATGGGGCTGCCCCTGAAGAGTATTCGGAGACTTCAACTCGTCCAGAACGCAGCCGCGCGAGCGATTGTGGGTGCACCTAGGTACACCCACGTTACACCTATCCTCCACGAGCTGCACTGGTTACCGATCGGTCTCCGGATACGCTTCAAGGTGCTAGTCGTAACTTATAAAGCCCTTCATGGTATTGGATCTGGGTACTTGAGAGACCGCCTGCTGCCAATTACCTCCCAAAGACCCATTAGATCGCACAGGGTCGGCCTCCTCCGGGTGCCATCTACCACCCAATGCCATCTGGCTATTACCCGGGGGAGGGCCTTCTCTGTGGCAGCTCCCGCCCTCTGGAATGAACTCCCCGCAGGGATTCAGACCCTCACCTCTCTCCAGGCCTTCCGAAAAGCCGTCAAAACCTGGCTTTGCCGGCGTGCCTGGGGGTGATGAGTTCCCTCCCCTCTCGACATGTATGGTTGTGCGACTGTTGCTTATTTTTATTATTTGTATTTCGTTTTTATGTTCCCCTTTTTCCCCGCTTGAATTGTTCGCCGCCCTGAGTCCTCCCGGAGAAGGGCGGCATATAAATAATAAAATTCTATTCTATTCTATTCTAACAGTCACTAACCTGCCTGCCAGCCTGGGATTTGCAGCTTCCTGCTGACTTCTCTACCGATTTTGGTTGTGGGGAAACCAGCAGGAAGTTGCCTTTCCAAACAATATAGGATCTAGGTATTGAATGGCAACTTCATGACTTGCTATTGCTAAATGGTGCAGTCGTACCGGGATTGCATCGTTTAGCAACAGAAATTCTGGACCGAATTGCCATCGCGAGTTGAGGACTACCTATACAGACTGCTGAGCGTTTGTGGTGCAATAACAGACAGATGCATCCATACCTCTAATTCTTTAATCTGCTCCAGCAGAACTTGCAAGGACATATTTTTATCACAGATGAACCTTTTCCTGATGACATCCTGCAAATTCTTCAAGTAGTTCTCAGTCGATTGGGCTTCCTCAAAAAACTACACATGGAACAAAAAGACACATTTAACAGTCTCGTTCGTATCTTGGGTTTTCGTGGGATATACAGGGTATCCCCAAAAGTCTTACTGCAACGCAGATTAAAACTGCACTAAGACTTTTGAGATGCCCCATATAAAATGCAAGAGGTTAAGAATATCAATGCACTGCTTTTTCAAGAATATAGATGTATGAGAACATAATACATAATAAGAAGGTTACTGAAGACGATCTAAAAGATGTGGAGACTCTGGAAAGAGTGCAGAGAAGAGCAACAAAGAAGATTAGGGGACTGGAGACTAAAACACATGAAGAACGGCTGCAGGAACTGGGTGTGTCTAGTTTAATGAAAAGGAGGATTAGGGGAGACATGATAGCAGCCTTCCAATATCTCAGGGGTTGCCACAAAGAAGAGGGAGTCAAGCTATTCTCCAAGGCACCTGAGGGTAGGACAAGAAGCAATGGGTGGAAACTAATCAAGGAGAGAAGCAACCTAGAACTAAGGAGAAATTTCCTGACAGTTAGAACAATTAATCAGTGTAACAGAAATTGCCTCCAGAAGTTGTGAATGCCCCAACACTGCAAGTCTTTAAGAAGATGTTGGATAGCCATTTGTCTGGAATGGTATAGGGTTTCCTGCCTAGGCAGGGGATTTGGACTAGAAGACCTCTAAGGTCCCTTCCAACTCTGCTATTGTATTGTTGTATTATTGTGTTATATACAGTGGTACCTCAGTACTCAATGTGAATTGGTTCCAGGAGACACATTGTGTACTAATAATGATGAGTAGTAAACAATGTTTTTCCAAAAAGAATAATGTAATGAGTCACAAGGCAGCCGACACCAACAAATTCTAGCTTGTGTGTTGAGTACCAAACATTGAGTTTGTTGAGTACCAAATTCAGTGAGTTTCAAAGCAGCTGAGTTCCAAAGTACCACTGTATACTCTTTAAGAATTGAATCTACCTTTAGATGCTATATTCCACAAGTCATCATTAAAGGTAAAGGTTCCCCTCACACATATGTGCTAGTCATTCTTGACTCTAGGGGGCGGTGCTCATCTCCGTTTCAAAGCCGAAGAGCCAGCGCTGTCCGAAGACGTCTCTGTGGTCATGTGACCGGCATGACTAAACGCCGAAGGTGCACGGAACGCTGTTACCTTCCCGCCAAAGGTGGTCCCTATTTTTCTACTTGCATTTTTACATGCTTTCAAACCGCTAGGTTGGCAGAAGCTGGGACAAGTAACGGGAACTCACTCCGTTATGCATCAACGAACCGCTGACCATTCTAATCGACAAGCTCAGTGTCTTAGCCACTGAGCCATTGCGTCCCCCCAAGTCATCATTACTACAAGCCAAATTAAAAATGCTTACATTAAGACAGTTAGTACGCACAATTATTGGTTAGAATCTAATTTATCTGTATTTTTCTAACTAAACAGAGCCAATATGGATTGAAATGATAAAAAGTACTTTTATAAATTATTTATAGCTTCTGTAAACCAATACATACCTGAAAGTAGGCTGCATTTTCCTTGAGATGAACATCAATGCACTTGGTGATCTGAAGAATCCAACTCCACTGAGTTTGTAATGTATCCATATAGGCCTGCACATTTAAACAAATTGCCATTGGTTCTGAATTCTGATAACGTAATTTGGTTTATTTTTCGGCTTGCAACTCATTTTTTTAATCTTCAAAATTATCTACCTTAGCTGGAAGGGACCAAGAGTCAAAAATCAAGTCTACATCCATGACCGGATTTCTGCTTTGCCTACTAATAAAATCTGACTTGTCGTTTTTTCCTAGTTTGTTTATAGAAGCCCCACTGAGGAAAGGCAATGAAAACCAGAATGCACAAACAAAGAAAAATATCTTCCTCTTAGCATTTTTTATCCTATTGTTCATCTTACAGTTACTAGTTGACTAGCTGGTCACTATGTGGAGAATGTAAAGCTTCCTCTACAAATCCAAAATGGCCCAACATTAAGGATCCGTGTTAATTACGATTTAATAGGTTAACATTTTTTTTGTTACAGTAGCTGGTTCTAAAGTGTGCTTTTGAAAATTAGCAATGGGCCCCTCATATTTGCATTTAGCTTTGCATATTTAGCTCTGCGCCGAGGTGGCGCAGTGGTTAGGGTACAGTACTGCAGGCCACTTCAGCTGACCGTTCTCTGCAGTTCAGCGGTTCTAACCTCACCGGCTCAAGGTTGACTCAAGCCTTCCATCCTTCCGAGGTGGGTGAAATGAGGACCCAGACTGTGGGGGCGATATGCTGACTCTGTAAACCGCTTAGAGAGGGCTGAAAGCCCTATGAAGCGGTATATAAGTCTAACTGCTATTGCTATTTTCAAGACTACTTCTTGATCAAAAGAGGCTGTCTGATAGTACAGTTCGGGGGACAAGACTTCATTACCAGCTTTCACTTCAATGAAATGTCATGTTGTTCCAAAAATAATCTCAGGATAAAAATGTAGGAAGTTGAAAACATACCTCAATTTTGTCAGAAGCTGGGTGCTGGCTGAGCACCAACTGATCACATTCTTGTTTAAGTTTATTGAGTTCCTTTTCTTTAACTTCGAGCTGGCTCATGCGTTTCTGTAAGTAGGCAAGGACTTGGATTTAAACTCAGTTTCAATAGGAAAAAGGGATCGGTACATTTAATATTTATTAAGTTTTTATATAATTGTGTTCTGTTTGCAATCCCAGCAGGCAATTTCTTCTCTGCGATGCTAGGAACACTTTTGTCGAAATAAGCACTCAAAATATCACCCATATCTATCAATCCCATTCAACTATAAGCTGCATCCTATCTGTCTCCAAGCCTATGTTGAGGATTCATTCCCCTCTTCTCTCATTGATCTCATTTCCTCCACTTGTTTTTCTTTTATTTCACTGCGGTGTCCCTTCTATTTTGAAATTGAATGCCTGTGTCCAATTTCTCCTAACATTAGAGTGGAAGTTCCAAATGAAATTGTAATTAATTAAATTAAAATCTGCTTTAAAACCTCAATACGATCATAACACTAGCATGGACAATAAAGTTGAATAGATTTATGCTGATTCCCAGATTGACGATTTCCTCTCCTAAAGTTTTTCATCTTCCCTTTAAAAAAAGAAAAAGAAGAAGCATATCTCCCAATGAAAGCCTTGACCTTCTCCAATGCTAGAAAGGGCACATTTTCTGAAAGAGGCTTGTAAAGAGGAAGCGTCAATCATTATGCTCCTTTTCTTATAAACTCTCAGAATGGCTAAAGAGGTTCTCCATCTTGAAACTAGTAAAAACCTTTCGAAGTATTGCAGAATTTAAAACTTCTACCAATAACCAGATTATTCTGCATTTCAAAAGACAAAAGGGTTTGCAATCTTTCAAAAAGAAAAATAACCGAACCATTAAGTTCTCGAATGAGTTTTATTTGTATCATTAACTCACTGAGAAGGTTTCTTGCTTCCTCGAAATTTCAGTGTTTCTGTCACTCCAATCATACAGAAGTTCTTCCTCCTCGCAGTCATTGATCCACATGATTTCCCTGCTAGTGGCTTGGATGATGTTCTGCAGCTGGCGCAGCTGATCCATTCGTTCAAAGGAGAACCTCTACAAAACAACATCAAGGAATCAATAACGCTTTTTTCATTGAATGATCAACGCGTAAGAGTACAAAACATAGTACAGAAAATGTGGTAAGAGGGCGGGGGGAGCAATGAAGCCATCACACACTGAAAAACCGTGCCAACTCAGTGAAGCGGTAGAAGTGATGTGCCAGTGCCTGGAGGCTGTCAGGGTCTGGATGGGAACGAACAAGCTTGCACTCAATCCCGACAAGACTCAGTGGCTATTGATGCTCCCTCCCAAGGATGGTCCAGCTATTCCATCTCTTAGCCTGGGGGGGTGAAATTATACCCCCCCTCAGAGAGGGCTCGCAATTTGGGAGTCCTCCTGGATCCGCAGCTGACACTAGAACATCATTTGTCGGCTGTCACCAGGGGGGGCCTTTGCCCAGGTTCGCCTGGTGCACCAATTGCAACCCTATCTGGACCGGGAGGCCCTTCGGATAGTCACCCACGCCCTCGTGACCTCAAGACTAGATTACTGTAACGCGCTCTACATGGGGCTGCCCCTGAAGAGTGTTCGAAGACTTCAGCTAGTCCAGAATGCAGCCGCGCGAGCGATTGTGGGTGCACCCAGGTACACCCACGTCACACCTATCCTCCGCGAGCTGCACTGGCTTCCTATTGGTCTCCGGACACGCTTCAAGGTGCTAGTCGTTACTTTTAAAGCCCTACATGGTATTGGACCTGGCTACCTGAGAGACCGCCTCCTGCCAATTACCTCCCAAAGACCTATTAGATCCCACAGACTAGGCCTCCTCCGAATTCCATCTGCCGGCCAATGTCGGCTGGTAACCCCCCGGGGGAGGGCCTTCTCTGTGGCTGCTCCAACCCTTTGGAACGATCTCCTTGTTGAGATCTGGACCCTTACTACCCTTCCGGCCTTCCGCAAAGCGACCAAGACTTGGCTGTTCCGGCAGGCCTGGGGCTGTTGAATTATCCAACCCCATCCTAAGTTATGACTGTTGTCGTATTTTTAATTGTTGCTTTTTTATTTTTATATCCCCACCTTTATTTGTAAGTCGCCCTGACTCTTCCGAGAGTGGATGGCATACAAGTTAATTAATTAATTAATTAATTAATTAAATAAAAACAAATGGCCAAGATGCTTAATATACCCCAGTCATGTCCAAACTGTGGTTTCTTGACATTTTACAAGAAAAATCAAAATTCTGCTCCGTCTTTCCAAGACAGGACAAGTTGCCAGGTAGAAATTTCAACAAGTATTGCTAACAGACTTTAGACACAGAGTTGCTGTATTTATAGACAATAGTTAAATTGGATTCTGCTCGCCCCTGACATGAATATATTTCTTTTGCTGGTCAGCGAGTGAAATAAAATGACTGACTGACCGGAATTGCTACAGTAGATCATTTTTGAAGTTTGTTTTTTTAAAATAAAAAGCTTTTAGCAAACTTTTCTATCTGGAAGCTCTATCAAAATGCAGGTGTCTGTTTAAAAAGGTTCCAGTCTACTATGAAATTGATTTACTTATTGTATATGCTTTATGTCTTTCACTAAGAAACATAGGGACATATAGATATTGTCCTCCTCCTTCATTTTATCTCACAATATCCAGGGAAGATTAGCTTTGGCTAAGAAATATAAGTAATGGACAGTGGAATACATCTCAATCTGGCATTATGTTTGCTAAACTATCACTTAGGAGGATAAAAGATGGCAAATAAAGGATCAGAGAATATTTCTAAAATCATTTTACATTGTTGATGATAGAAAAGAGCAAATATTATTTTCATTTGTACATAACTCTTCTTTCCTAAAGAGGATAAATAGGATATTTTCAGCGCACAGTTGCTCCCATTGCTGGACTGCAGAGGAGAAAGAATATATCTAACGCTGTATTCCTTATTCAACTCCAATATTTCTACGGAAGTCAAATGATGCCCTGGTTTTGGAATCACATCTCGTATGAGAAAAATGTACGAATTTTCCTTCCTACTTAAACCTAAATGCAAACCTGATGCTGAAATTTACCTTAATAACTAGGCAAAACATGTGTTTTAAGAATAAAATAAAAAAATAGCTTACCAAGAGATATTCATATTCTTCTTCCAGCTGATGAACAGCAGCCTTCTCACGCTGTTAAGTAAAGAATAAAGAAAACAGGTGTCTAAGCAAACAGGGAAAATAGATGGGAGATTGGGGATTTTCACTAAAAGCAGGAGAACCTAAGGCAGTAGTATTTGGGACACTCTTTTTATCATAATAGAAAAGAGGGAACATAATTCTGCAAGAAAATACGGATGAGTGCTGAGTTAAATGCAAGACGCAGGATTGGAAATCTGTGCTTATCCAACCTTGATTATACCACAGGAATTTTTTTTAATCCAACCAACATTCGATTACCTAATGGCCAAATATGAATCCAACAAAAATCTTTGTTAGAACGCCACTGAACTGGTCATTCAATTTATCCAATGAGAATCCGGGAGAGAATGGAACTGGGAAGAATAGAGCAGAGAATTGTGGGTATAATTTGGTAGGATACCAGAATGTCTAATGTTGGTTCTGCAACCCTTTTCCATTAATCTCAAATTCCCAGTTTAATATAAAAAAGCAATAGGCAGAAAAAGCGTGACCCGACAAATGCGCGCATGACAAAAGCGCGCCGACGAAACCGCGGTGCGAAAACCGCAACGTCATCAACGTGCCGCCAACAGCTCGCCGACAACAGCACGCCGACAACAGCGCGCCGCCAACAGCGCGATTTAAGTTAAGGTAAGGGTTAGGTTCAGGGTTAGTTTTAGGGTTAGGTTTTAGGGTTAGTTTTAGGGTTAGTTTTAGGGTTAGTTTTAGGGTTAGGTTCAGGGTTAGGTTCAGGGTTAGGTTTAGGGTTAAGTTTAGGTTAGGTTTAGGGTTCGTTTTAGGGTTCGTTTTAGGGTTAGTTTTAGGGTTAGGTTCAGGATTAGGTTTAAGGTTAGGTTCAGGGTTAGGTTTAGGGTTAGGTTTAGAGTTAGGTTCAGGGTTAGGTTCAGGGTTAGGTTTAGAGCGCGCTTCTGTTGGCGCGCTTCTGCGCTCATTCATCGGCGCGATTTAGAACTCGCGGTTTTGTCACCGCAGTTTCGTCGGGCGCGCTTTTGTCAAGCGCGCATTTGTCGGGGAACCCAGAAAAAGTATGCATCATTATTTGTGTGTGAGGAAAAAATGTGGTGATGGTAAAGAAGCTACAGTTTTTTCTCAAGGGTGAAGACTTAGATTTTAATAATATTTATTGTTAAATAAGTTAGCAACAATATGCACTTGATAATAACATATACAGTCAACAGTCTAAAAAGAGAAGTACACATGGCCACCTACCAGATCAGTTTTCACCTTATCCAAGTGCCAACGATAGTCTCCAATAGAATTATGGAATCTTCTATGCTCCGCGATTTGTTGTTCAATGGCTGTAGCATCAAATCCCCATTTTACTAACTCCATTTCAGTCTGAAAAGAAAAGTGCATTAATTGGTACTTCATTCATAAATGCACCAACCCAAAATTAAATAAACCCCATCATTACTTTCCAAATGGAATTTGATTCCCCAACTTCCTGCTGACGGTGCTTGTGCTAACAAGAGTTGTTAGTTACAATTGGTTCTTTAAATGTAAAGTGATGCAAAATCACAGGATCATCATTTGCATCATTTAAATTGTGAAGCCTTTTTATATGAGCCTTGAATTCAGGCACATTCCAAAAATCTAGTATTTTTCTCTGGAAAAACCTTGATATTAAAAATATTTAGAATTTCCTCGTCTCTTTACTATGACTTTAGGCCAGAGAAATCCTATCTGTCCAGGTCCAACAGCATATTGCAGCCTGCTAGAAGTATATAAAACATTTTTATCTTTTGTTTAATCAATCTGCTGTTCTCCTGCAAGTAGCTCTGTAACTGATCTCCTTCATTTTGAATATTTATAGTTTTTTTTTAAAAAAAGTGTTGCATTTTAATCTGCCCTTTTTTATAATAAAATTTTACTGTTTTCCTTTTGCAGGCAAGAAAATAGGATCAAACTCTCTTGCCACATGTCTCTACATCACACAGCCTGGAAGTTCATTACAGGAACTAATTTGTTATTTACACTGCAAGAGCCTTGTTTCTTTCATTCATCTGGGTGATGCCAGATAACAGGAAGTGGCAGCGGAAACTACCTTGCTACTCCTCCTAATCGCAGCTGCGCGAGCGATTGTGGGTGCACCTCGGTACACCCACGTTACACCTATCTTCCGCGAGCTGCACTGGCTACCGATCAGTCTCTGGATACGCTTCAAAGTGCTAGTCGTAACTTATAAAGCCCTTATGGTATTGGACCTGGGTACTTGAGAGACCGCCTGCTGCCAATTACCTCCCAAAGACCCATTAGATCACAAAGGCTCGGCCTCCTCCGGGTTCCGTCTACCAGCCAATGCCACCTGGCTACCACCCGGGGGAGGGCCTTCTCTGTGGCTGCTCCGGCCTTCTGGAACGAACTCCCTGCAGGGATTCGGACCCTCACCTCTCTCCAGGCCTTCCGAAAAGCCGTCAAAACCTGGCTTTGCCGGCAGGCCTGGGGTTGATGAGTTCCCCTCCCCTCTCGACTTGTGTGGTTGTGTGATTCTTGGCTATTTTAACTTCTTGTATTGTGTTCTATGTTTCCCTTTCCCCCTTGAGTTGTTCGCCGCCCTGAGTCCCTCCCGGAGAAGGGTGGCATACAAATAAAATAAATCTAAATCTAAATCTAATCAGGGAACAGGGTATGAACAGGAATCAGAGGACTTTTTGGAAAAATAGTTTGAGACCTCTGGCCTTCTACCCTTCGGGTTCAGTCAATCTGCTACAACAGCTTTTCTCAACCTCAGCTATTTTAAGATGCGTGGATTTCAACATGCTGGCAGAGGGAATTCCGGGAGTTGAAGATCATACAACTTAAAGTAGGGGGGGGTGAAAGATGCAGGACGCGGGCCAAATCCAGCCTGCGCAGGCCACGCTCACCCCGGGCTTCACAAGGGGAAAAACAATCCCAATACGTCACAATATGATGCGATCAGGTTTGATACCCCTATCTTAAAGTTGCAGCCATTGAGAAACACCATGCTATAGGAACAGAACAGAGTAACAGAGTTGAGGGAAGGGACCTTGGAGGCCTTCTAGTCTAACCCCTACTCAGCCAAGAAACCTAATACCATTTCAGACAGTTAACCAATCTCTTCTTAAAACTTCCACTGTTGGAGCACTCACAACTTCTTTAGGCAAATTTTCCCACAGATTAATTGTTCCAACTGTCAGGAGATTTCTCCCATGGCACGACAAAACCGCGCTAGTCAAAATAGCGGTGATAAAATCGTGTCGCTAAAGCCGCGACGTCATCACCGCACGTCATCACCGCCGCGACAACAGCGCGGCGACAGAAGGGCGCTTTAAAACAGCACGGCGGCAGAAAGCAGATTTAAATTAAGGTAAGGGTTAGGATTAGGTTTAGGGCTTTGTTTTAG
Source organism: Thamnophis sirtalis (assembly GCF_051295495.1). Taxonomy (NCBI): domain Eukaryota; kingdom Metazoa; phylum Chordata; class Lepidosauria; order Squamata; family Natricidae; genus Thamnophis; species Thamnophis sirtalis. The sequence continues at coordinate 172,371,682 of NW_028261382.1, forward strand.
GGTTAGGTTTAGGTTTAGGGTTAGGTTTAGGGTTAGGGTTAGGTTTAGGATGCTGAGTGCTTGGGAATGCGCGGATTTGCCCTCCGGGATTATGTCATCGCGGTAGGGTCGCGTTTTTCCTTAGCGTTTCGAACGGCGCAAATTAGTCTTCACGCTTATGTCTCTGCGGATAAGGGCTTCATGGATTTGTGGTGGAACCAATTTCTCCTTATCTCTAGCTTGCTTCTCTCCGAACAGATGCTTCCATTTCCAATTCCATCCAATAAGTCAAAAATCTAACTAGTATGAGAACAATGACTCCAATAATTCTTAGTCCTCAGTTATTTTGACCTAGTTTGTGAGAACAAGAAATACAGTTCTAGGAAAACAAATACCCCTTTAGATTTTCTGATTTTTTTGCAAAACTTTGCTGCTGAGTATTATCAAAACTTCATGAAGATCAACTTGGTTGAAATGGGCATCCATGTTCTTAGTGAGCAATGGCTTCTACTCATCATTGTAATGAGAACCTTTTTGATCTGGCTTTAACACTAGCTTTAGCAAGGGTAAAGAGAGGATTGTAATAATTGGATGTTCTTTTTGTTTTTGTGATTTCCTGGGTGATTTTATGCACTTGATTTGAAGAAACGGTTGAAAAAATTTACCACTGCCCAATTTTTCTCCATTTCAAGACTCTGTGTTGCTCCAAAGTTTTAGAAATTGTTTTGTCAATTTTTCTAGACTGATGGGCATCAATTAAAGGTTGATTGATTTGGGTCAGTACTGGATCTGGGTCAACCTCATATATTTTGATTGATTGTTCAGGGAAAAACTTCATAAACCCTACCAGTTATCTCTTACTTTAAATCACAGAAATATTATATTATATTGACGTATCACTTATTTGATTGTTTTATTTATTATACAAAAGAAATAAAACACAAAATGTTGATATCATTGGCCCTATCAGACTCCTCTAATATATTCCTATGACCACGGGAAGTTTTGATAACATTCACTGTCAAAGGTATGCAAATATTTTTTTAAAAATCCAAAAGAAAATATATATATATATATATATATATATATATATATATATATATATATATATATATATATATATATATATATATATATATATATATATATATATATATATATATATATATATATATATTGTGACTTTAAGTATATACCTCCCACCCTGGCTGGCTGATAAAAGGAGACGTTCTCTGTAGCTCAAATGGTTAACTCCCTGCCTGGGAAGGCAATAGAGCACAGGTTCGAATCCCAGTAAGGATATGGCTAGCTGATGAGAGCTAAATAGCTTGAAATAGATCTATACTAGTCTTCCTTTATTTATTTATCAGCACAAATAAAAAAACACAAATATAACAAAGGCAACAGTAAAAATATTGGGTTTCTGTCTGGATGGACTCTTGTGACGAGCCTAATGACAGAGAGTGGAAGTGTGACCTTCCTCCCACACTTGGGCATACCAGGGGTTGTGACTTTAAGTATATACCTCCCACCCTGGCTGGCTGATAAAAGGAGACGTTCTCTGTAGCTCAAATGGTTAACTCCCTGCCTGGGAAGGCAATAGAGCACAGGTTCGAATCCCAGTAAGGATATGGCTAGCTGATGAGAGCTAAATAGCTTGAAATAGATCTATACTAGTCTTCCTTTATTTATTTATCAGCACAAATAAAAAAACACAAATATAACAAAGGCAACAGTAAAAATATTGGGTTTCTGTCTGGATGGACTCTTGTGACGAGCCTAATGACAGAGAGTGGAAGTGTGACCTTCCTCCCACACTTGGGCATACCAGGGGTTGTGACTTTAAGTATATACCTCCCACCCTGGCTGGCTGATAAAAGGAGACGTTCTCTGTAGCTCAAATGGTTAACTCCCTGCCTGGGAAGGCAATAGAGCACAGGTTCGAATCCCAGTAAGGATATGGCTAGCTGATGAGAGCTAAATAGCTTGAAATAGATCTATACTAGTCTTCCTTTATTTATTTATCAGCACAAATAAAAAAAACACAAATATAACAAAGGCAACAGTAAAAATATTGGGTTTCTGTCTGGATGGACTCTTGTGACGAGCCTAATGACAGAGAGTGGAAGTGTGACCTTCCTCCCACACTTGGGCATACCAGGGGTTGTGACTTTAAGTATATACCTCCCACCCTGGCTGGCTGATAAAAGGAGACGTTCTCTGTAGCTCAAATGGTTAACTCCCTGCCTGGGAAGGCAATAGAGCACAGGTTCGAATCCCAGTAAGGATATGGCTAGCTGATGAGAGCTAAATAGCTTGAAATAGATCTATACTAGTCTTCCTTTATTTATTTATCAGCACAAATAAAAAAACATATATATATATATATATATATATATATATATATATATATATATATATATATATATATATATATATATATATATATATATATATATATATATATATATATATATTCTTTTCCTCTACTTTATATTTGGAGGCCTTTTAGGAGATGCTGTTCTAGAATGACAAGGTAAACGTAAAGGTTCCCCTCGCACATATGTGCTGCTCATTCCAGACTCAAGGGGGCGGTGCTCCGTTTCAAAGCCAAAGAGCCAGCGCTGTCCGAAGACATCTCCGGGGTCATGTGACAGGCATGACTAAACGCCAAAGGCGCACCGAACACTGTTACCTTCCCACCAAAGGTGGTTCCTATTTTTCTACTTGCATTTTTACATGCTTTCGAACTGCCAGTTTGGCAGAAGCTGGGACAACCTCAGGAGCTCAATCTGTTACGCGGCGCTAGGGATTTGAACCGCCGAACTGCAGACCTTTCTGATGGACAAGCTCAGCGTCTCAGCCACTGAGCCACCTTTGTCTAGAATGCTATAAGAACATTTTTAAAAAAAAGTCTTTATGAGACATCCTGCCAGTAGTGTAATGCTACAAATAGTCACACACCCTCTTGAGCCACACCTATGCTTAACTCACGCTGGAACAATTCCATCAAGCAATGCCAATTTAGGTTATTGGCCTCCTGAAAGTTACACAGGACTTTCACCTTCTTCTTTTCAGCTTTGTTTTAGTCAAAGTAGCAGCAAGTTTAAACAAGCATCACTGCAGAACTACAAAAGGGTGGCTCCCTTCCAGCTTCCATTCCTCCCAGAGAAACCTGACCCAGGTGCTTAGCTCAAAGGTCTCCCTATCTGCAAACCAACTGGAAAATAAAACTTGCAAGCCTGCTAGGGCTACAGGGAAGAATTTCCCATGTGTTGCAGTTACAAGAGGAAGTATTACTTTGGCTCACTGTAGCTCAGCTTTGCAGACAGAATATTAAGCCAGGGAAGGTCACAGTACGAGATAAGATAAGGAAGCTGCATGCAACTGGCTCAAAAGGGCTATTTATAACAGGCTTCCAAACACCAGGAAAAGCAAAGTCTGTTTTTGCTACAAAATTTGAAACGCTCCAATTCATTTTTAAATAAATGTCCTCATTTTTTCCCCCCTCGAAACGTTTAAGGGAAGAAGATTTTTCTTATGTATCAACTTAATGCAGTGGTGGGTTTCAAATTTTTTTCAAACCTACTCTGTGGGTGTGGCCTCCTTTGTGGGAGTGGCTTGCCAGCCATGTGACCTGGTGGGAATGGCTTGCCGGCCATGTGACCTGGTGGGAGTGGCTTGCCGGCCGTGTGTGTTCGTTCGTTCGTTCTTTCTTTCTTTCTTCTTTCTTTCTTTCTTTTTTTCTTTCTCTCTCTCTCTCTTTCCTTCCTTTTGACTCTGTCCCTTTTTCCTTTTTTCTTTCATCTCTCTCTCACTTTTTTCTTTTTTTCTTTCTTCCTTTCTCTCTCTCTCTCTCTCTCTCTCTCTCTCTCTTTGTGTGTGTGTGTGTGTGTGTGTCTGTCAGTGGTGGGTTTCAAAAATTTTTGGAATTTCTTCTGTAGGTGTGGCCTGCTTTCTGGTGGAACCTCTTCTAACCGGTTCGGTAGATTTGACGAACCGGTTCTACCGAACTGGTGCGAACTGATAGGAACCCACCTCTGACTTAATGGTTTTCCTCCCACATTAAATTTCAGATGAAAATTGTCTCACACACACAGTTGAAAACTGTTTTTTTTCCCCCTTCGTCAAAAGTATCTTTATAAGAATGTAAGAAGAACAGATGGTAGAGTTTTATAAAGGTGAATTAATGCAAGCATCCTTTCATTCAAGAGATTTCAGATTAGTGTGGGAACACCTATTTCCCTATCTCCAGCCATTATATTAATGTAGACGGCTCCAAGTTCAGGAGAACTATAATTATATCAGAACACTGGGCTTGGGTAGAATCTATCTCTTAACCAAGCAACAACAAGAAAATCAACATTTTACTACTACCTGCAAAGATTATTCAGATTATCAAAAATTATCACATTTACTTCAATCTGCTGTTTTATTTTACCAGATCTCTACCTTGGACCAAAGAGGCAGTTTCTAAGCAATAAGCATCTCTTAGAAAATTGCTATGAACTGATATCTAAATCACATTTTCTTTGGGACACTGCATTTTTAAAAATTCTTCTTCTTCCACTATGTTGCAGAAGTGTTTCTGTCATTCCTCTCTTATCAGAAGCCCCTCCTTCTCTGCAGCTTCTTGACATACATACTTTCTTTCTTTACATCATCTAACTTATCTACATCCTTCCTTCATCCCCTGCTTGTAGTTGACCAGAGATTCCATATTCAGCTACTTCCAATCTTGTAGAGAATTGGCAGCAGTGAAGGAGTGAATAATGATTTTTAATTTGTTTTTCATACATGCACTGTGAAAACAAGCTTTTTGATTAAGACATTCCGACAAACCCTTTTTTAGTATTCAGGCTGAAGGTTCAAGTTAACTGATTTATTGCTAAAAGCTAATGCATAGAAATCTTCTCAACTAACAGTCAGTTAGTTAGTTAGATAAGGGTCAAAAACATCTAAGCAGGGAGGGGGGAGTTGACTTAGCTCACTTGTGCCTAAATAAGGATTCTAAACTGATGCCTCTTTTAACTCCTCCCCCTGGCTCTGACAGTCCTTCTATATTCATTCAAGTTTACCTTCTGCTGTCTCATCCAGTTCAGACATTCACTGGTGACACGCCTAGTGTATTCATCCCAACCTGATGCACTCTGAGAGCTGTAGCCACCACCTTTGGAGCTAGCCCTTCGGACACGAGGGACACTGATAGCCTTGTAGAGGGCACGCATCTGCTCTTGAAGTTGAAGCAGTCTAAAGGAAAAACGTAACAGTAAGGAAGGAGAAATACAGTTTGCTTGTCTCTGCTGATGATTAGTTTACATACCTTTTAAAATTTATTAATATTTCTGGTTGGTTTTCCATTTGGGTTACCCATCTGTGATAGCTTTTATCAAAGCTTAGAAGTGCATTTGAGGCCCAGCTTCATAAATTTATAACATTCGTGAAAGACACCATGCCTTACTCAAGTGTTGATTATTCACACAAGTGTAATGGACTGTGTGGATGACCTGTGTGGGTGAGGGAAAGAGATCTTGCCTAGGGAATGACGAGACAAGAGAGGGAGGAGCCCAGAGGCGCTTAATAGTCAGAGAAAGAAACTTAGGAAGGACCTGTGTCCTAATTGATCAAAGATTAAAAGTAGCGGAGGGACGTTTGCAACATTCTACTAATATAGCCTTACAATCAAGTAGATTTAATTTATCTAGTTTGTGTTTTCTATCCAGGAATGCTGACATTAGATGAGATCTGAATAATTTATTATTCAAAAAGAGCCGAGGTGGCGCAGTGCAGTACTGCAGGCCACTTCAGCTGACCGTTATCTGCAGTTCAGCGGTTCTAATCTCACCGGCTCAAGGTCGACTCAGCCTTCCATCCTTCCGAGGTGGGTGAAATGAGGACCCAGACTGTGGGGGCGATATGCTGACTCTGTAAACCACTTAGAGAGGGCTGAAGGCCCTATGAAGCGGTATATAAGTCTAACTGCTATTGCTATCTAGCCCAGGAGTGTCAAACTAGATTTCATTCAGGGCCGTATCAGGGTTGTGTTTGACCTGGGGGGGACAGGGGGGCAGATTGATGTCACTCGTGTCAAGGGCACCTGTGGTGCCTTTGCTAGTGAAAATGGACTCTCAATCTCCGTTTTCGGCTGGGACGGCCTCCTGCAGCCCTCTGCCAGCGAAAACGGAGCATGCAGTCCCCCCCAAGCTCCATTTTCACTGGCAGAGGCTTGTAGGCAGCCGAGCTGAAAATGGAGATTGGGAGCCCGTTTTCACTGGCAGAGGCGCCATGAGCCGGTCCTTCACATTTTCCAGGGCGGCCCCACAGGCCAGATCTAAGTACCCATGGGCCGAATCCAGCCCACGGGTCTTCAGTTTGACCCCCCTGGGTCCATCAAAATAAAGGTTGCATCACATAATTCTAGATGTATATCACCTAGAACAGTGGTTCCCAAACTTGGCTGGAGAATTCTGGGAGTTGAAGTCCACAAGTCTTAAAGTTGCCAAGTTTGGGAACCACTGGCCTAGAATAACCATCTTCCATATGTAATCATCAATATGCATCAACTTGTTTATTCAATGTGAGGGAAGTAACTGCTTCAGTACCCCAGTCATGCTACTTAGGTACAAACATACTTTTTCTGGTAGTGATCACATGGCTGTCCCATCTGTCTCATTTCTCCGATCAATCCATCAAGGATGTCCATGTGTTCATTTGCCTGGCCAAAGCACTCCTCCAGCTCTCGGTTCCTGCTAATTTGGATACCTTCTCCATACTTCAGTTCCTAAAACAATTAAAATAAAGCATAAATCACCCTTTTGACACACACACACAGAGACACAGATCAATTTATCAATAGTACTAAAAAATAAAAGACTGCACATGTCTTTGAACAGAATTTGGACAATTACAGCTACTGCAATTTGAACTAAATAGACTTTCCAAAATATGCACATAAGATCAGACACTAAAGAGATAGCAAAAGGCTCCAAATATATGTGTGTTGGGGGGGTTGGGGGGGGGGCTGTTTCCAAAATGACAAGTGTAATTCAGTGCAAGCAAGTGTAAGGCTGCATACATGTTTGCTTATTCTTTTACTTTTCTTTTCAATTTTTTCTCACATAATCAACATTTTGAGTGCAACACAATTCCATGCATGCAAGTCTAATGCAAGAACAGTGTTCAATTCAGTGGTGGGTTTACCCATTGTAAATCAGGGACCAGTAAGTAAAAGATTGCTTTTGCCACTGTGAAGACAACTGGGTCATATTTAACTTTTTTATTCCCTCCCTTCCTCTCTCCCTCCCCCACTCCCTTTCTCTCTCCCTTTCTCATCTCTCTCTCTGTTCTCTTGGAGATGCTAACTGGCAGAACACCAAATTCAGGGGACAAAAAGAAAGAAAATGAGACACGAAAAAAGGATCCTGTATACAATGAAGGAGGTTTCCAAAAGAAGCCACGCCTAAAATTTTAATTGATGATGCATCTCTATAGGAATGAACAGGTATTGAATAAAATTACTCTTCTTTCTTAAGAGCAGCTATCAAAAGATAAAATATATGTATATGCCATGACAAATTGGCATTTTAATGTTAATTAATGTGGGAATCTAAAAAAAATAATGTTTAATGTAGGAAGCAGTCCAATAGCAAAATAATTTATGACTGGTTTTGCAAGCATGAAGTAACACAAGCATTGGTGACCACTTTGTGTGTTATATGAACCTATACAACTCAAGTTTATTCAATAATCGAGCACAAGTGTGTTACATAACCAGGGGTGGGTTCCTGCCGTGACCCGTCAAAACCGCGCCCGACTAAACCGCGTCGCTGACGTCATCAACATGTACATTTACAGCGTGCTTCTGTCTCCGCGCTGTTGTCGCCCTGTTGATGACATCAGCGACGCGTGGTTTAGTCGAGCGCGGTTTTGCCGGTGAACCGGTTCCTGCCAGTTCTAACCTCTTCTATAGAAGAGGTTCCACAAATCTACCGTGCTGTTTAGGCCAGTTGCAGCTCCCTTCCCCCGCCCATCCGTACACTTGCCCCACCCACCGCTCACTGATTGGCTGGCTCACCAATCACCCTGCCCACCTCTAAGAGTCCTAGCTAAACCTTAAAGTCTTAAAGCTGTCAGGTTTGAACACCCCTGGGGTTTTTTTCTAAAAGGTTAGGGGTGCAAGGGTCTTGTAACTTGACAGCTTTAAGACTTGCACGCTTCAAATGCCAGAGTTTCTGAGCCAACATTTTGGTTGCTAAGCAAGAGCGTTGTTAAGTGGGTTTCACCACATTTTACAAGTTGGCCATGCCCACCCAGTCACATGGCTGGCAAGCCACTCCCACTCGGTCACATGGCTGGCAAGCCACTCCCACCTGGTCACATGGCCAGCAAGCCACTCCCACAAAGCAGGCCACACCTACAGAAGAGGTTCTAAAAAAATTTGAAACCCACCACTGTACATAACCAATATATGAATCCGACCTATTTATTTGTGGCCTATTTGTCTGACAGTAACACTCCAAGGAACCTCCCAATGGGTATTATTCCTAATCTTTTAGAACCTGAAATGAGCAGGGCAAGATTTGGTTACTCTGTGTGGTGAAGATGAACCCTAAACCTTTTCACTATATAAGCAAGTGTTCTACCGTTTTACGCATTCCTTAGTAACATGTTGATTTACTTTCTGCGATATGTGCCATTGTTCACTTATTATTAAAAAATAGTGAAGCAATGCCATCTCCCAACTTACAGGTTGCACTATGAGTTCAGCGCGCATGAGACAATCCGAGCAGCTTTGCATAAGGTCTTGAATGGTGTTCTGACGGCGGGACATGGTAGCAATTCCATTTTGACTGAAAGAGCAAGAGAGAGAAAGAGAATACCAATTACACTGTGTGAAATCAACCATTAATTATAAATGTGTTTTCTCCCGAAAGAACACAACACACCTTATTTAAATTAAAGTGTTGTAACCTGCTCGACTTCAGAAAGATCCTGATGATTACTTGGGTCACTCCTTTTCATGGTATTACAATGCTGAGTCTGCACTCTGTGAAACTACTGTGGGAATATGCTACGGCAGCTAACCGGCTGTGAATTGGGAGTTTTTTTTTTCCATAGATCAAATCCATACAAATGATGAGAAAATTTAAGAGAATGTTCTTAATACAGCTTTCACCATTGAATTGGCATCTTTACGATGCGTTGAACTTTAACTCCTATTTTAGCCAGTCAATATAAGCGAGAGAATTGCAAGGAATCAGAGTGTAGAGAATGCTGGGTTGAAGAAAACTGTGTTAAGTATTAGCTGGGGGGGGGGACGACATATAGGGTATGATAACACAACTAAATCTCTAGTATAAAATGCAGTTTTCTTTGCCCTTCTTCCTAAAAGCTTCATTTTGGAAATCCCTCCCAGAATATTTCCAGCAGTCAATACTATCTCAAAAGTTGCCTTTTGGTGAACTGGAGCTTTTGCTTCTCGTTTCAAATATATATACCTGCTTTGTTACCCTTGATAGTTTCTTCCTTTGATCCTGTTACTCATTCCCAATTAACTCAATTAAAGGTATCCAAAAAAACAGTATGTAATTAATCAATACATGGAGGATCTTTCAACTTCAAGGTCACACCATCCCAAGTACATATTTGACACAAGGCCCAGATGGAAGAGATGTTTATATATACTTTCAGGTTCCTGAATAGTTTGCAGTTTATCAACACAAAGGTTTCCTACTCCCAGCTGTACAGTTTTCTCCTAAAAGGATGTTGCAAGAGGCTAAGGTGGGGAACCAGGAGCAAAAGTTTCATTTGTTCCATTACTGAAAATGAATTTTTGGTTTGGCCATGTGTTCAGATACTCTCTTTTTGGGGATGTATGTGCCCCAGGGGTGGGTTTCAACCGGTTCGCGGCGGTCCCCGCGAACCGGTTGGTCAGCGAACCCGGAAGTAAGTAACTTCCGGGAACGGCGAAGGGCCCGCCCGCACGTGCTCCTTACCCGGTTTTGGCGAGTTCTGCGCTTCCACGCATGCGCAGAACGCATACAGCGCCTGAGGGATCCTCCAGGAGCAGCTGGAGCATCGCACAGATGCTAGTACGCATGCGTGCACTGCGCGCGTGCATGAGGACGCCGC